>NW_028126760.1:0-27955 GCF_965231255.1 Vanellus vanellus | reverse complement strand
GGTTCCAGGAGGCAGTGAGGACCAGCATCACTTTTCCCCGCTGGCACCTTTGCTGTGGCAGCAAAAGCTGGACGTTTGTCTTTTTTCCTCTGGGGGGCGCCGAAAGTGAAAAAGGTGCTTTGAGGCTAGAGTGCGCAGGAAAGCAGAGAGGGCCAAATTGTGTGGGGCATTTGAAGGGGTTCCAGGAGGCAGTGAGGACCAGCATCACTTTTCCCCGCTGGCACCTTTGCTGTGGCAGCAAAAGCTGGACGTTTGTCTTTTTTCCTCTGGGGGGCGCCGAAAGTGAAAACCGGTGTTTTTGAGGCTAGAGTGCGCAGGAAAGCAGAGAGGGCCAAATTGTCTGGGGCATTTGAAGGGGTTCCAGGAGGCAGTGAGGACCAGCATGACTTTTCCCCGCTGGCACCTTTGCTGTGGCAGCAAAAGCTGGACGTTTGTCTTTTTTGCTCCAAACAGCGCTGAAAGTGAAAACCGGTATTTTTGAGGCTAGAGTGCGCAGGAAAGCAGAGAGGGCCAAATTGTGTGGGGCATTTGAAGGGGTTCCAGGAGGCAGTGAGGACCAGCATCACTTTTCCCCGCTGGCACCTTTGCTGTGGCAGCAAAAGCTGGACGTTTGTCTTTTTTCCTCTGGGGGGCGCCGAAAGTGAAAACCGGTGTTTTTGAGGCTAGAGTGCGCAGGAAAGCAGAGAGGGCCAAATTGTCTGGGGCATTTGAAGGGGTTCCAGGAGGCAGTGAGGACCAGCATGACTTTTCCCCGCTGGCACCTTTGCTGTGGCAGCAAAAGCTGGACGTTTTTTTTTTTTCTTCTCGGGGTCGCCGAAAGTGAAAAAAGGTGCTTTTGAGGCTAGAGTGCGCAGGAAAGCAGAGAGGGCCAAATTGTCTGGGGCATTTGAAGGGTTCCAGGAGGCAGTGAGGACCAGCATGACTTTTCCCCGCTGGCACCTTTGCTGTGGCAGCAAAAGCTGGACGTTTGTCTTTTTTTCCTCCGGAGGGCGCCGAAAGTGAAAAAAAGGTGCTTTTGAGGCTAGAGTGCGCAGGAAAGCAGAGAGGGCCAAATTGTGTGGGGCATTTGAAGGGGTTCCAGGAGGCAGTGAGGACCGGCATGACTTTTCCCCGCTGGCACCTTTGCTGTGGCAGCAAAAGCTGGACGTTTGTCTTTTTTCCTCTGGGGGGCGCCGAAAAGTGAAAAAAGGTGCTTTTGAGGCTAGAGTGCGCAGGAAAGCAGAGAGGGCCAAATTGTCTGGGGCATTTGAAGGGGTTCCAGGAGGCAGTGAGGACCAGCATCACTTTTCCCCGCTGGCACCTTTGCTGTGGCAGCAAAAGCTGGACGTTTGTCTTTTTTCCTCTGGGGGGCGCCGAAAGTGAAAACCGGTGTTTTTGAGGCTAGAGTGCGCAGGAAAGCAGAGAGGGCCAAATTGTCTGGGGCATTTGAAGGGGTTCCAGGAGGCAGTGAGGACCAGCATCACTTTTCCCCGCTGGCACCTTTGCTGTGGCAGCAAAAGCTGGACGTTTGTCTTTTTTGCTCCGGAGGGCGCCGAAAGTGAAAAAAGGTGCTTTTGAGGCTATAGTGCGCAGGAAAGCAGAGAGGGCCAAATTGTCTGGGGCATTTGAAGGGGTTCCAGGAGGCAGTGAGGACCAGCATCACTTTTCCCCGCTGGCACCTTTGCTGTGGCAGCAAAAGCTGGACGTTTGTCTTTTTTCCTCTGGGGGGCGCCGAAAGTGAAAACCGGTGTTTTTGAGGCTAGAGTGCGCAGGAAAGCAGAGAGGGCCAAATTGTGTGGGGCATTTGAAGGGGTTCCAGGAGGCAGTGAGGACCAGCATGACTTTTCCCCGCTGGCACCTTTGCTGTGGCAGCAAAAGCTGGACGTTTTTTTTTTTCTTCTCGGGGTCGCCGAAAGTGAAAAAAGGTGCTTTTGAGGCTAGAGTGCGCAGGAAAGCAGAGAGGGCCAAATTGTCTGGGGCATTTGAAGGGGTTCCAGGAGGCAGTGAGGACCAGCATCACTTTTCCCCCGCTGGCACCTTTGCTGTGGCAGCAAAAGCTGGACGTTTGTCTTTTTTCCTCCGGAGGGCGCCGAAAGTGAAAAAAGGTGCTTTTGAGGCTAGAGTGCGCAGGAAAGCAGAGAGGGCCAAATTGTGTGGGGCATTTGAAGGGGTTCCAGGAGGCAGTGAGGACCGGCATGACTTTTCCCCGCTGGCACCTTTGCTGTGGCAGCAAAAGCTGGACGTTTGTCTTTTTTTCCTCTGGGGGGCGCCGAAAGTGAAAAAAGGTGCTTTTGAGGCTAGAGTGCGCAGGAAAGCAGAGAGGGCCAAATTGTCTGGGGCATTTGAAGGGGTTCCAGGAGGCAGTGAGGACCAGCATCACTTTTCCCCGCTGGCACCTTTGCTGTGGCAGCAAAGCTGGACGTTTGTCTTTTTTCCTCTGGGGGGCGCCGAAAGTGAAAACCGGTGTTTTTGAGGCTAGAGTGCGCAGGAAAGCAGAGAGGGCCAAATTGTCTGGGGCATTTGAAGGGGTTCCAGGAGGCAGTGAGGACCAGCATCACTTTTCCCCGCTGGCACCTTTGCTGTGGCAGCAAAAGCTGGACGTTTGTCTTTTTTGCTCCGGAGGGCGCCGAAAGTGAAAAAAGGTGCTTTTGAGGCTATAGTGCGCAGGAAGCAGAGAGGGCCAAATTGTCTGGGGCATTTGAAGGGGTTCCAGGAGGCAGTGAGGACCAGCATGACTTTTCCCCGCTGGCACCTTTGCTGTGGCAGCAAAAGCTGGACGTTTGTCTTTTTTCCTCTGGGGGGCGCCGAAAGTGAAAAAAGGTGCTTTTGAGGCTAGAGTGCGCAGGAAAGCAGAGAGGGCCAAATTGTCTGGGGCATTTGAAGGGGTTCCAGGAGGCAGTGAGGACCAGCATGACTTTTCCCCGCTGGCACCTTTGCTGTGGCAGCAAAAGCTGGACGTTTGTCTTTTTTGCTCCGGAGGGCGCCGAAAGTGAAAAAAGGTGCTTTTGAGGCTAGAGTGCGCAGGAAAGCAGAGAGGGCCAAATTGTCTGGGGCATTTGAAGGGGTTCCAGGAGGCAGTGAGGACCAGCATGACTTTTCCCCGCTGGCACCTTTGCTGTGGCAGCAAAAGCTGGACGTTTGTCTTTTTTCCTCTGGGGGGCGCCGAAAGTGAAAAAAGGTGCTTTTGAGGCTAGAGTGCGCAGGAAAGCAGAGAGGGCCAAATTGTCTGGGGCATTTGAAGGGGTTCCAGGAGGCAGTGAGGACCAGCATGACTTTTCCCCGCTGGCACCTTTGCTGTGGCAGCAAAAGCTGGGACGTTTGTCTTTTTTCCTCCGGAGGGCGTTGAAAGTGAAAAAAGGTGCTTTTGAGGCTAGAGTGCGCAGGAAAGCAGAGAGGGCCAAATTGTCTGGGGCATTTGAAGGGGTTCCAGGAGGCAGTGAGGACCAGCATGACTTTTCCCCGCTGGCACCTTTGCTGTGGCAGCAAAAGCTGGACGTTTGTCTTTTTTGCTCCAGAGAGCGCCGAAAGTGAAAAAAGGTGCTTTTGAGGATAGAGTGCTCAGGAAAGCAGAGAGGGCCAAATTGTCTGGGGCATTTGAAGGGGTTCCAGGAGGCAGTGAGAACCAGCATCACTTTTCCCCGGTGGCACCTTTGCTGTGGCAGCAAAAGCTGGACGTTTGTCTTTTTTGCTCCAGAGAGCGCCGAAAGTGAAAAAAGGTGCTTTTGAGGATAGAGTCCTCAGGAAAGCAGGAGAGGGCCAAATTGTCTGGGGCATTTGAAGGGTTCCAGGAGGCAGTGAGGACCAGCATCACTTTTCCCCGCTGGCACCTTTGCTGTGGCAGCAGAAGCTGACGTTTGTCTTTTTTGCTCCAGAGAGCGCCGAAAGTGAAAAAAGGTGCTTTTGAGGATAAAGTCCTCAGGAAAGAAGAGAGGGCCAAATTGTCTGGGGCATTTGAAGGGGTTCCAGGAGTCAGTGAGGACCAGCATCACTTTTCCCCGCTGGCACCTTTGCTGTGGCAGCAAAAGCTGGACGTTTGTCTTTTTTGCTCCAGAGAGCGCCGAAAGTGAAAAAAGTTGCTTTTGAGGATAGAGTCCTCAGGAAAGCAGAGAGGGCCAAATTGTCTGGGGCATTTGAAGGGGTTCCAGGAGGCAGTGAGGACCAGCATCACTTTTCCCCGCTGGCACCTTTGCTGTGGCAGCAAAAGCTGGACGTTTGTCTTTTTTGCTCCAGACTGCGCCGGAAGTGAAAAAAGGTGCTTTTGAGGATAGACCCTCAGGAAAGCAGAGAGGGCCAAATTGTCTGGGGCATTTGAAGGGGTTCCAGGAGGCAGTGAGGACCAGCATCACTTTTCCCCGCTGACACCTTTGCTGTGGCAGCAAAAGCTGGACGTTTGTCTTTTTTGGTCCAGAGAGCGCCGAAAGTGAAAAAAGGTGCTTTTGCGGATAGAGTGCGCAGGAAAGCAGAAAGGGCCAAATTGTCTGGGGCATTTGAAGGGGTTCCAGGAGGCAGTGAGAATCAGCATCACTTTTCCCCGCTGGCACCTTTGCTGTGGCAGCAAAAGCTGGACGTTTGTCTTTTTTGCTCCAGACTGCGCCGAAGGTGAAAAAAGCTGCTTTTGAGGATAAAGTCCTCAGGAAAGCAGAGAGGGCCAAATTGTCTGGGGCATTTGAAGGGGTTCCAGGAGGCAGTGAGGACCAGCATCACTTTTCCCCGCTGGCACCTTTGCTGTGGCAGCAAAAGCTGGACGTTTGTCTTTTTTGCTCCAGAGAGCGCCGAAAGTGAAAAAAGCTGCTTTTGAGGATAGAGTCCTCAGGAAAGCAGAGAGGGCCAAATTGTCTGGGGCATTTGAAGGGGTTCCAGGAGGCAGTGAGGACCAGCATCACTTTTCCCCGCTGGCACTTTTGCTGTGGCAGCAAAAGCTGGACGTTTGTCTTTTTTGCTCCAGAGAGCGCCGAAAGTGAAAAAAGGTGCTTTTGCAGATAGAGTCCTCAGGAAAGCAGAGAGGGCGAAATTGTCTGGGGCATTTGAAGGGGTTCCAGGAGGCAGTGAGAACCAGCATCACTTTTCCCCGCTGGCACCTTTGCTGTGGCAGCAAAAGCTGGACGTTTGTCTTTTTTGCTCCAGACAGCGCCGAAAGTGAAAAAAGGTGCTTTTGAGGATAGAGTCCTCAGGAAAGCAGAGAGGGCCAAATTGTCTGGGGCATTTGAAGGGGTTCCAGGAGGCAGTGAGAACCAGCATCACTTTTCCCCGCTGGCATCTTTGCTGTGGCAGCAAAAGCTGGACGTTTGTCTTTTTTGCTCCAGACAGCGCCGAAAGTGAAAAAAGGTGCTTTTGAGGATAGAGTCCTCAGGAAAGCAGAAAGGGCCAAATTGTCTGGGGCATTTGAAGGGGTTCCAGGAGGCAGTGAGGACCAGCATCACTTTTCCCCGCTGGCACCTTTGCTGTGGCAGCAAAAGCTGGACGTTTGTCTTTTTTGGTCCAGAGAGCGCCGAAAGTGAAAAAAGGTGCTTTTGAGGACAAAGTCCTCAGGAAAGCAGAGAGGGCCAAATTGTCTGGGGCATTTGAAGGGGTTCCAGGAGGCAGTGAGGACCAGCATCACTTTTCCCCGCTGGCATCTTTGCTGTGGCAGCAAAAGCTGGACGTTTGTCTTTTTTGCTCCAGAGAGCGCCGAAAGTGAAAAAAGGTGCTTTTGCGGATAGAGTGCGCAGGAAAGCAGAAAGGGCCAAATTGTCTGGGGCATTTGAAGGGGTTCCAGGAGGCAGTGAGAACCAGCATCACTTTTCCCCGCTGGCACTTTTGCTGTGGCAGCAAAAGCTGGACGTTTGTCTTTTTTGCTCCAGAGAGCGCCGAAAGTGAAAAAAGGTGCTTTTGCAGATAGAGTCCTCAGGAAAGCAGAGAGGGCGAAATTGTCTGGGGCATTTTAAGGGGTTCCAGGAGGCAGTGAGAACCAGCATCACTTTTCCCCGCTGGCACCTTTGCTGTGGCAGCAAAAGCTGGACGTTTGTCTTTTTTGCTCCAGACAGCGCCGAAAGTGAAAAAAGGTGCTTTTGAGGATAGAGTCCTCAGGAAAGCAGAGAGGGCCAAATTGTCTGGGGCATTTGAAGGGGTTCCAGGAGGCAGTGAGAACCAGCATCACTTTTCCCCGCTGGCACCTTTGCTGTGGCAGCAAAAGCTGGACGTTTGTCTTTTTTGCTCCAGAGAGCGCCGAAAGTGAAAAAAGGTGCTTTTGAGGATAGAGTCCTCAGGAAAGCAGAGAGGGCCAAATTGTCTGGGGCATTTGAAGGGGTTCCAGGAGGCAGTGAGGACCAGCATCACTTTTCCCCGCTGGCATCTTTGCTGTGGCAGCAAAAGCTGGACGTTTGTCTTTTTTGCTCCAGAGAGCGCCGAAAGTGAAAAAAGGTGCTTTTGCGGATAGAGTGCGCAGGAAAGCAGAAAGGGCCAAATTGTCTGGGGCATTTGAAGGGGTTCCAGGAGGCAGTGAGAACCAGCATCACTTTTCCCCGCTGGCACCTTTGCTGTGGCAGCAAAAGCTGGACGTTTGTCTTTTTTGCTCCAGAGAGCGCCGAAAGTGAAAAAAAGTGCTTTTGAGGATAGAGTCCTCAGGAAAGCAGAGAGGGCCACATTGTCTGGGGCATTTGAAGGGGTTCCAGGAGGCAGTGAGGACCAGCATCACTTTTCCCCGCTGGCACCTTTGCTGTGGCAGCAAAAGCTGGACGTTTGTCTTTTTTGCTCCAGAGAGCGCCGAAAGTGAAAAAAGGTGCTTTTGAGGATAGAGTCCTCAGGAAAGCAGAGAGGGCCAAATTGTCTGGGGCATTTGAAGGGGTTCCAGGAGGCAGTGAGGACCAGCATCACTTTTCCCCGCTGGCACCTTTGCTGTGGCAGCAGAAGCTGGACGTTTGTCTTTTTTGCTCCAGACTGCGCCGAAGGTGAAAAAAGCTGCTTTTGAGGATAAAGTCCTCAGGAAAGCAGAGAGGGCCAAATTGTCTGGGGCATTTGAAGGGGTTCCAGGAGGCAGTGAGGACCAGCATCACTTTTCCCTGCTGGCACCTTTGCTGTGGCAGCAAAAGCTGGATGTTTGTCTTTTTTGCTCCAGACTGCGCCAGAAGTGAAAAAAGGTGCTTTTGAGGATAGAGTCCTCAGGAAAGCAGAGAGGGCCAAATTGTCTGGGGCATTTGAAGGGGTTCCAGGAGGCAGTGAGGACCAGCATCACTTTTCCCCGCTGGCACTTTTGCTGTGGCAGCAAAAGCTGGACGTTTGTCTTTTTTGCTCCAGAGAGCGCCGAAAGTGAAAAAAGGTGCTTTTGCAGATAGAGTCCTCAGGAAAGCAGAGAGGGCGAAATTGTCTGGGGCATTTGAAGGGGTTCCAGGAGGCAGTGAGAACCAGCATCACTTTTCCCCGCTGGCACCTTTGCTGTGGCAGCAAAAGCTGGACGTTTGTCTTTTTTGCTCCAGACAGCGCCGAAAGTGAAAAAAGGTGCTTTTGAGGATAGAGTCCTCAGGAAAGCAGAGAGGGCCAAATTGTCTGGGGCATTTGAAGGGGTTCCAGGAGGCAGTGAGGACCAGCATCACTTTTCCCCGCTGGCACCTTTGCTGTGGCAGCAAAAGCTGGACGTTTGTCTTTTTTGCTCTAGACAGCGCCGAAATTGAAAAAAAGAGCTTTTGAGGATAGAGTCCTCAGGAAAGCAGAGAGGGCCAAATTGTCTGGGGCATTTGAAGGGGTTCCAGGAGGCAGTGAGAACCAGCATCACTTTTCCCCGCTGGCACCTTTGCTGTGGCAGCAAAAGCTGGACGTTTGTCTTTTTTGCTCCAGAGAGCGCCGAAAGTGAAAAAAGGTGCTTTTGAGGATAGAGTCCTCAGGAAAGCAGAGAGGGCCAAATTGTCTGGGGCATTTGAAGGGGTTCCAGGAGGCAGTGAGGACCAGCATCACTTTTCCCCGCTGGCACCTTTGCTGTGGCAGCAAAAGCTGGACGTTTGTCTTTTTTGCTCCAGAGAGCGCCGAAAGTGAAAAAAGGTGCTTTTGAGGATAGAGTCCTCAGGAAAGCAGAGAGGGCCAAATTGTCTGGGGCATTTGAAGGGGTTCCAGGAGGCAGTGAGGACCAGCATCACTTTTCCCCGCTGGCACCTTTGCTGTGGCAGCAAAAGCTGGACGTTTGTCTTTTTTGCTCCAGAGAGCGCCGAAAGTGAAAAAAGGTGCTTTTGAGGATAGAGTCCTCAGGAAAGCAGAGAGGGCCAAATTGTCTGGGGCATTTGAAGGGGTTCCAGGAGGCAGTGAGGACCAGCATCACTTTTCCCCGCTGGCACCTTTGCTGTGGCAGCAAAAGCTGGACGTTTGTCTTTTTTGCTCCAGAGAGCGCCGAAAGTGAAAAAAGGTGCTTTTGAGGATAGAGTCCTCAGGAAAGCAGAGAGGGCCAAATTGTCTGGGGCATTTGAAGGGGTTCCAGGAGGCAGTGAGGACCAGCATCACTTTTCCCCGCTGGCACCTTTGCTGTGGCAGCAAAAGCTGGACGTTTGTCTTTTTTGCTCCAGAGAGCGCCGGAAGTGAAAAAAGGTGCTTTTGCGGATAGAGTGCTCAGGAAAGCAGAGAGGGCCAAATTGTCTGGGGCATTTGAAGGGGTTCCAGGAGGCAGTGAGGACCAGCATCACTTTTCCCCGCTGGCACTTTTGCGGTGGCAGCAAAAGCTGGACGTTTGTCTTTTTTGCTCCAGAGAGCGCCGAAAGTGAAAAAAGGTGCTTTTGCGGATAGAGTGCGCAGGAAAGCAGAAAGGGCCAAATTGTCTGGGGCATTTGAAGGGGTTCCAGGAGGCAGTTAGAACCAGCATCACTTTTCCCCGCTGGCACCTTTGCTGTGGCAGCAAAAGCTGGACGTTTGTCTTTTTTGCTCCAGAGAGCGCCGAAAGTGAAAAAAGTGCTTTTGAGGATAGAGTCCTCAGGAAAGCAGAGAGGGCCAAATTGTCTGGGGCATTTGAAGGGGTTCCAGGAGGCAGTGAGGACCAGCATCACTTTTCCCCGCTGGCACCTTTGCTGTGGCAGCAAAAGCTGGACGTTTGTCTTTTTTGCTCCAGAGAGCGCCGAAAGTGAAAAAAGGTGCTTTTGAGGATAGAGTCCTCAGGAAAGCAGAGAGGGCCAAATTGTCTGGGGCATTTGAAGGGGTTCCAGGAGGCAGTGAGGACCAGCATCACTTTTCCCCGCTGGCACCTTTGCTGTGGCAGCAGAAGCTGGACGTTTGTCTTTTTTGCTCCAGACTGCGCCGAAGGTGAAAAAAGCTGCTTTTGAGGATAAAGTCCTCAGGAAAGCAGAGAGGGCCAAATTGTCTGGGGCATTTGAAGGGGTTCCAGGAGGCAGTGAGGACCAGCATCACTTTTCCCCGCTGGCACCTTTGCTGTGGCAGCAAAAGCTGGACGTTTGTCTTTTTTGCTCCAGAGAGCGCCGAAAGTGAAAAAAGGTGCTTTTGAGGATAGAGTCCTCAGGAAAGCAGAGAGGGCCAAATTGTCTGGGGCATTTGAAGGGGTTCCAGGAGGCAGTGAGGACCAGCATCACTTTTCCCCGCTGGCACCTTTGCTGTGGCAGCAAAAGCTGGACGTTTGTCTTTTTTGCTCCAGAGAGCGCCGAAAGTGAAAAAAGGTGCTTTTGAGGATAGAGTCCTCAGGAAAGCAGAGAGGGCCAAATTGTCTGGGGCATTTGAAGGGGTTCCAGGAGGCAGTGAGGACCAGCATCACTTTTCCCCGCTGGCACCTTTGCTGTGGCAGCAAAAGCTGGACGTTTGTCTTTTTTGCTCCAGAGAGCGCCGAAAGTGAAAAAAGGTGCTTTTGAGGATAGAGTCCTCAGGAAAGCAGAGAGGGCCAAATTGTCTGGGGCATTTGAAGGGGTTCCAGGAGGCAGTGAGGACCAGCATCACTTTTCCCCGCTGGCACCTTTGCTGTGGCAGCAAAAGCTGGACGTTTGTCTTTTTTGCTCCAGAGAGCGCCGGAAGTGAAAAAAGGTGCTTTTGCGGATAGAGTGCTCAGGAAAGCAGAGAGGGCCAAATTGTCTGGGGCATTTGAAGGGGTTCCAGGAGGCAGTGAGGACCAGCATCACTTTTCCCCGCTGGCACCTTTGCTGTGGCAGCAAAAGCTGGACGTTTGTCTTTTTTGCTCCAGACAGCGCCGAAAGTGAAAAAAGGTGCTTTTGAGGATAGAGTCCTCAGGAAAGCAGAGAGGGCCAAATTGTCTGGGGCATTTGAAGGGGTTCCAGGAGGCAGTGAGGACCAGCATCACTTTTCCCCGCTGGCACCTTTGCTGTGGCAGCAGAAGCTGGACGTTTGTCTTTTTTGCTCCAGACTGCGCCGAAGGTGAAAAAAGCTGCTTTTGAGGATAAAGTCCTCAGGAAAGCAGAGAGGGCCAAATTGTCTGGGGCATTTGAAGGGGTTCCAGGAGGCAGTGAGGACCAGCATCACTTTTCCCTGCTGGCACCTTTGCTGTGGCAGCAAAAGCTGGACGTTTGTCTTTTTTGCTCCAGACTGCGCCAGAAGTGAAAAAAGGTGCTTTTGAGGATAGAGTCCTCAGGAAAGCAGAGAGGGCCAAATTGTCTGGGGCATTTGAAGGGGTTCCAGGAGGCGGTGAGGACCAGCATCACTTTTCCCCGCTGGCACTTTTGCTGTGGCAGCAAAAGCTGGACGTTTGTCTTTTTTGCTCCAGAGAGCGCCGAAAGTGAAAAAAGGTGCTTTTGCAGATAGAGTCCTCAGGAAAGCAGAGAGGGCGAAATTGCCTGGGGCATTTGAAGGGGTTCCAGGAGGCAGTGAGAACCAGCATCACTTTTCCCCGCTGGCACCTTTGCTGTGGCAGCAAAAGCTGGACGTTTGTCTTTTTTGCTCCAGAGAGCGCCGAAAGTGAAAAAAGGTGCTTTTGAGGATAGAGTCCTCAGGAAAGCAGAGAGGGCCAAATTGTCTGGGGCATTTGAAGGGGTTCCAGGAGGCAGTGAGGACCAGCATCACTTTTCCCCGCTGGCACCTTTGCTGTGGCAGCAAAAGCTGGACGTTTGTCTTTTTTGCTCTAGACAGCGCCGAAATTGAAAAAAGGTGCTTTTGAGGATAGAGTCCTCAGGAAAGCAGAGAGGGCCAAATTGTCTGGGGCATTTGAAGGGGTTCCAGGAGGCAGTGAGAACCAGCATCACTTTTCCCCGCTGGCACCTTTGCTGTGGCAGCAAAAGCTGGACGTTTGTCTTTTTTGGTCCAGAGAGCGCCGAAAGTGAAAAAAGGTGCTTTTGAGGATAGAGTCCTCAGGAAAGCAGAGAGGGCCAAATTGTCTGGGGCATTTGAAGGGGTTCCAGGAGGCAGTGAGGACCAGCATCACTTTTCCCCGCTGGCACCTTTGCTGTGGCAGCAAAAGCTGGACGTTTGTCTTTTTTGCTCCAGAGAGCGCCGAAAGTGAAAAAAGGTGCTTTTGAGGATAGAGTCCTCAGGAAAGCAGAGAGGGCCATATTGTCTGGGGCATTTGAAGGGGTTCCAGGAGGCAGTGAGGACCAGCATCACTTTTCCCCGCTGGCACCTTTGCTGTGGCAGCAAAAGCTGGACGTTTGTCTTTTTTGCTCCAGAGAGCGCCGGAAGTGAAAAAAGGTGCTTTTGCGGATAGAGTGCGCAGGAAAGCAGAGAGGGCCAAATTGTCTGGGGCATTTGAAGGGGTTCCAGGAGGCAGTGAGGACCAGCATCACTTTTCCCCGCTGGCACCTTTGCTGTGGCAGCAAAAGCTGGACGTTTGTCTTTTTTGCTCCAGAGAGCGCTGAAAGTGAAAAAAGCTGCTTTTGAGGATAGAGTCCTCAGGAAAGCAGAGAGGGCCAAATTGTCTGGGGCATTTGAAGGGGTTCCAGGAGGCAGTGAGGACCAGCATCACTTTTCCCCGCTGGCACCTTTGCTGTGGCAGCAAAAGCTGGACGTTTGTCTTTTTTGCTCCAGAGAGGGCCGAAAGTGAAAAAAGGTGCTTTTGAGGATAGAGTCCTCAGGAAAGCAGAGAGGGCCAAATTGTCTGGGGCATTTGAAGGGGTTCCAGGAGGCAGTGAGAACCAGCATCACTTTTCCCCGCTGGCACCTTTGCTGTGGCAGCAAAAGCTGGACGTTTGTCTTTTTTGCTCCAGAGAGCGCCGAAAGTGAAAAAAGGTGCTTTTGAGGATAGAGTCCTCAGGAAAGCAGAGAGGGCCAAATTGTCTGGGGCATTTGAAGGGGTTCCAGGAGGCAGTGAGAACCAGCATCACTTTTCCCCGCTGGCACCTTTGCTGTGACAGCAAAAGCTGGACGTTTGTCTTTTTTGCTCCAGAGAGCGCCGAAAGTGAAAAAAGGTGCTTTTGAGGATAGAGTCCTCAGGAAAGCAGAGAGGGCCAAATTGTCTGGGGCATTTGAAGGGGTTCCAGGAGGCAGTGATGACCAGCATCACTTTTCCCCGCTGGCACCTTTGCTGTGGCAGCAAAATCTGGACGTTTGTCTTTTTTGGTCCAGAGAGCGCCGAAAGTGAAAAAAGCTGCTTTTGAGGACAGTTCCTCAGGAAAGCAGAGAGGGCCAAATTGTCTGGGGCATTTGAAGGGGTTCCAGGAGGCAGTGAGGACCAGCATCACTTTTCCCCGCTGGCACCTTTGCTGTGGCAGCAAAAGCTGGACGTTTGTCTTTTTTGCTCCAGAGAGCGCCGAAAGTGAAAAAAGGTGCTTTTGAGGATAGAGTGCTCAGGAAAGCAGAGAGGGCCAAATTGTCTGGGGCATTTGAAGGGGTTCCAGGAGGCAGTGAGAACCAGCATCACTTTTCCCCGCTGGCACCTTTGCTGTGGCAGCAAAAGCTGGACGTTTGTCTTTTTTGCTCCAGAGAGCGCCGAAAGTGAAAAAAGGTGCTTTTGCGGATAGAGTCCTCAGGAAAGCAGAGAGGGCCAAATTGTCTGGGGCATTTGAAGGGGTTCCAGGAGGCAGTGAGGACCAGCATCACTTTTCCCCGCTGGCACCTTTGCTGTGGCAGCAAAAGCTGGACGTTTGTCTTTTTTGCTCCAGAGAGCGCCGAAAGTGAAAAAAGGTGCTTTTGAGGATAGAGTCCTCAGGAAAGCAGAGAGGGCCAAATTGTCTGGGGCATTTGAAGGGGTTCCAGGAGGCAGTGAGGACCAGCATCACTTTTCCCTGCTGGCACCTTTGCTGTGGCAGCAAAAGCTGGACGTTTGTCTTTTTTGCTCCAGAGAGCGCCGAAAGTGAAAAAAGGTGCTTTTGCGGATAGAGTGCGCAGGAAAGCAGAGAGGGCCAAATTGTCTGGGGCATTTGAAGGGGTCCCAGGAGGCAGTGAGGACCAGCATCACTTTTCCCCGCTGGCACCTTTGCTGTGGCAGCAAAAGCTGGACGTTTGTCTTTTTTGCTCCAGAGAGCGCCGAAAGCTAAAAAAGGTGCTTTTGAGGATAGAGTCCTCAGGAAAGCAGAGAGGGCCAAATTGTCTGGGGCATTTGAAGGGGTTCCAGGAGGCAGTGAGGACCAGCATCACTTTTCCCCGCTGGCACCTTTGCTGTGGCAGCAAAAGCTGGACGTTTGTCTTTTTTGCTCCAGACAGCGCCGAAAGTGAAAAAAGGTGCTTTTGAGGATAGAGTCCTCAGGAAAGCAGAGAGGGCCAAATTGTCTGGGGCATTTGAAGGGGTTCCAGGAGGCAGTGAGAACCAGCATCACTTTTCCCCGCTGGCACCTTTGCTGTGGCAGCAAAAGCTGGACGTTTGTCTTTTTTGCTCCAGAGAGCGCCGAAAGTGAAAAAAGGTGCTTTTGAGGATAGAGTCCTCAGGAAAGCAGAGAGGGCCAAATTGTCTGGGGCATTTGAAGGGGTTCCAGGAGGCAGTGAGGACCAGCATCACTTTTCCCCGCTGGCACCTTTGCTGTGGCAGCAAAAGCTGGACGTTTGTCTTTTTTGCTCTAGACAGCGCCGAAATTGAAAAAAAGAGCTTTTGAGGATAGAGTCCTCAGGAAAGCAGAGAGGGCCAAATTGTCTGGGGCATTTGAAGGGGTTCCAGGAGGCAGTGAGAACCAGCATCACTTTTCCCCGCTGGCACCTTTGCTGTGGCAGCAAAAGCTGGACGTTTGTCTTTTTTGCTCCAGAGAGCGCCGAAAGTGAAAAAAGGTGCTTTTGAGGATAGAGTCCTCAGGAAAGCAGAGAGGGCCAAATTGTCTGGGGCATTTGAAGGGGTTCCAGGAGGCAGTGAGGACCAGCATCACTTTTCCCCGCTGGCACCTTTGCTGTGGCAGCAAAAGCTGGACGTTTGTCTTTTTTGCTCCAGAGAGCGCCGAAAGTGAAAAAAGGTGCTTTTGAGGATAGAGTCCTCAGGAAAGCAGAGAGGGCCAAATTGTCTGGGGCATTTGAAGGGGTTCCAGGAGGCAGTGAGGACCAGCATCACTTTTCCCCGCTGGCACCTTTGCTGTGGCAGCAAAAGCTGGACGTTTGTCTTTTTTGCTCCAGAGAGCGCCGAAAGTGAAAAAAGGTGCTTTTGAGGATAGAGTCCTCAGGAAAGCAGAGAGGGCCAAATTGTCTGGGGCATTTGAAGGGGTTCCAGGAGGCAGTGAGGACCAGCATCACTTTTCCCCGCTGGCACCTTTGCTGTGGCAGCAAAAGCTGGACGTTTGTCTTTTTTGCTCCAGAGAGCGCCGAAAGTGAAAAAAGGTGCTTTTGAGGATAGAGTCCTCAGGAAAGCAGAGAGGGCCAAATTGTCTGGGGCATTTGAAGGGGTTCCAGGAGGCAGTGAGGACCAGCATCACTTTTCCCCGCTGGCACCTTTGCTGTGGCAGCAAAAGCTGGACGTTTGTCTTTTTTGCTCCAGAGAGCGCCGGAAGTGAAAAAAGGTGCTTTTGCGGATAGAGTGCTCAGGAAAGCAGAGAGGGCCAAATTGTCTGGGGCATTTGAAGGGGTTCCAGGAGGCAGTGAGGACCAGCATCACTTTTCCCCGCTGGCACTTTTGCGGTGGCAGCAAAAGCTGGACGTTTGTCTTTTTTGCTCCAGAGAGCGCCGAAAGTGAAAAAAGGTGCTTTTGCGGATAGAGTGCGCAGGAAAGCAGAAAGGGCCAAATTGTCTGGGGCATTTGAAGGGGTTCCAGGAGGCAGTTAGAACCAGCATCACTTTTCCCCGCTGGCACCTTTGCTGTGGCAGCAAAAGCTGGACGTTTGTCTTTTTTGCTCCAGAGAGCGCCGAAAGTGAAAAAAGTGCTTTTGAGGATAGAGTCCTCAGGAAAGCAGAGAGGGCCAAATTGTCTGGGGCATTTGAAGGGGTTCCAGGAGGCAGTGAGGACCAGCATCACTTTTCCCCGCTGGCACCTTTGCTGTGGCAGCAAAAGCTGGACGTTTGTCTTTTTTGCTCCAGAGAGCGCCGAAAGTGAAAAAAGGTGCTTTTGAGGATAGAGTCCTCAGGAAAGCAGAGAGGGCCAAATTGTCTGGGGCATTTGAAGGGGTTCCAGGAGGCAGTGAGGACCAGCATCACTTTTCCCCGCTGGCACCTTTGCTGTGGCAGCAGAAGCTGGACGTTTGTCTTTTTTGCTCCAGACTGCGCCGAAGGTGAAAAAAGCTGCTTTTGAGGATAAAGTCCTCAGGAAAGCAGAGAGGGCCAAATTGTCTGGGGCATTTGAAGGGGTTCCAGGAGGCAGTGAGGACCAGCATCACTTTTCCCCGCTGGCACCTTTGCTGTGGCAGCAAAAGCTGGACGTTTGTCTTTTTTGCTCCAGAGAGCGCCGAAAGTGAAAAAAGGTGCTTTTGAGGATAGAGTCCTCAGGAAAGCAGAGAGGGCCAAATTGTCTGGGGCATTTGAAGGGGTTCCAGGAGGCAGTGAGGACCAGCATCACTTTTCCCCGCTGGCACCTTTGCTGTGGCAGCAAAAGCTGGACGTTTGTCTTTTTTGCTCCAGAGAGCGCCGAAAGTGAAAAAAGGTGCTTTTGAGGATAGAGTCCTCAGGAAAGCAGAGAGGGCCAAATTGTCTGGGGCATTTGAAGGGGTTCCAGGAGGCAGTGAGGACCAGCATCACTTTTCCCCGCTGGCACCTTTGCTGTGGCAGCAAAAGCTGGACGTTTGTCTTTTTTGCTCCAGAGAGCGCCGAAAGTGAAAAAAGGTGCTTTTGAGGATAGAGTCCTCAGGAAAGCAGAGAGGGCCAAATTGTCTGGGGCATTTGAAGGGGTTCCAGGAGGCAGTGAGGACCAGCATCACTTTTCCCCGCTGGCACCTTTGCTGTGGCAGCAAAAGCTGGACGTTTGTCTTTTTTGCTCCAGACAGCGCCGAAAGTGAAAAAAGGTGCTTTTGAGGATAGAGTCCTCAGGAAAGCAGAGAGGGCCAAATTGTCTGGGGCATTTGAAGGGGTTCCAGGAGGCAGTGAGGACCAGCATCACTTTTCCCCGCTGGCACCTTTGCTGTGGCAGCAGAAGCTGGACGTTTGTCTTTTTTGCTCCAGACTGCGCCGAAGGTGAAAAAAGCTGCTTTTGAGGATAAAGTCCTCAGGAAAGCAGAGAGGGCCAAATTGTCTGGGGCATTTGAAGGGGTTCCAGGAGGCAGTGAGGACCAGCATCACTTTTCCCTGCTGGCACCTTTGCTGTGGCAGCAAAAGCTGGACGTTTGTCTTTTTTGCTCCAGACTGCGCCAGAAGTGAAAAAAGGTGCTTTTGAGGATAGAGTCCTCAGGAAAGCAGAGAGGGCCAAATTGTCTGGGGCATTTGAAGGGGTTCCAGGAGGCGGTGAGGACCAGCATCACTTTTCCCCGCTGGCACTTTTGCTGTGGCAGCAAAAGCTGGACGTTTGTCTTTTTTGCTCCAGAGAGCGCCGAAAGTGAAAAAAGGTGCTTTTGCAGATAGAGTCCTCAGGAAAGCAGAGAGGGCGAAATTGCCTGGGGCATTTGAAGGGGTTCCAGGAGGCAGTGAGAACCAGCATCACTTTTCCCCGCTGGCACCTTTGCTGTGGCAGCAAAAGCTGGACGTTTGTCTTTTTTGCTCCAGAGAGCGCCGAAAGTGAAAAAAGGTGCTTTTGAGGATAGAGTCCTCAGGAAAGCAGAGAGGGCCAAATTGTCTGGGGCATTTGAAGGGGTTCCAGGAGGCAGTGAGGACCAGCATCACTTTTCCCCGCTGGCACCTTTGCTGTGGCAGCAAAAGCTGGACGTTTGTCTTTTTTGCTCTAGACAGCGCCGAAATTGAAAAAAGGTGCTTTTGAGGATAGAGTCCTCAGGAAAGCAGAGAGGGCCAAATTGTCTGGGGCATTTGAAGGGGTTCCAGGAGGCAGTGAGAACCAGCATCACTTTTCCCCGCTGGCACCTTTGCTGTGGCAGCAAAAGCTGGACGTTTGTCTTTTTTGGTCCAGAGAGCGCCGAAAGTGAAAAAAGGTGCTTTTGAGGATAGAGTCCTCAGGAAAGCAGAGAGGGCCAAATTGTCTGGGGCATTTGAAGGGGTTCCAGGAGGCAGTGAGGACCAGCATCACTTTTCCCCGCTGGCACCTTTGCTGTGGCAGCAAAAGCTGGACGTTTGTCTTTTTTGCTCCAGAGAGCGCCGAAAGTGAAAAAAGGTGCTTTTGAGGATAGAGTCCTCAGGAAAGCAGAGAGGGCCATATTGTCTGGGGCATTTGAAGGGGTTCCAGGAGGCAGTGAGGACCAGCATCACTTTTCCCCGCTGGCACCTTTGCTGTGGCAGCAAAAGCTGGACGTTTGTCTTTTTTGCTCCAGAGAGCGCCGGAAGTGAAAAAAGGTGCTTTTGCGGATAGAGTGCGCAGGAAAGCAGAGAGGGCCAAATTGTCTGGGGCATTTGAAGGGGTTCCAGGAGGCAGTGAGGACCAGCATCACTTTTCCCCGCTGGCACCTTTGCTGTGGCAGCAAAAGCTGGACGTTTGTCTTTTTTGCTCCAGAGAGCGCTGAAAGTGAAAAAAGCTGCTTTTGAGGATAGAGTCCTCAGGAAAGCAGAGAGGGCCAAATTGTCTGGGGCATTTGAAGGGGTTCCAGGAGGCAGTGAGGACCAGCATCACTTTTCCCCGCTGGCACCTTTGCTGTGGCAGCAAAAGCTGGACGTTTGTCTTTTTTGCTCCAGAGAGGGCCGAAAGTGAAAAAAGGTGCTTTTGAGGATAGAGTCCTCAGGAAAGCAGAGAGGGCCAAATTGTCTGGGGCATTTGAAGGGGTTCCAGGAGGCAGTGAGAACCAGCATCACTTTTCCCCGCTGGCACCTTTGCTGTGGCAGCAAAAGCTGGACGTTTGTCTTTTTTGCTCCAGAGAGCGCCGAAAGTGAAAAAAGGTGCTTTTGAGGATAGAGTCCTCAGGAAAGCAGAGAGGGCCAAATTGTCTGGGGCATTTGAAGGGGTTCCAGGAGGCAGTGAGAACCAGCATCACTTTTCCCCGCTGGCACCTTTGCTGTGACAGCAAAAGCTGGACGTTTGTCTTTTTTGCTCCAGAGAGCGCCGAAAGTGAAAAAAGGTGCTTTTGAGGATAGAGTCCTCAGGAAAGCAGAGAGGGCCAAATTGTCTGGGGCATTTGAAGGGGTTCCAGGAGGCAGTGATGACCAGCATCACTTTTCCCCGCTGGCACCTTTGCTGTGGCAGCAAAAGCTGGACCTTTGTCTTTTTTGGTCCAGAGAGCGCCGAAAGTGAAAAAAGCTGCTTTTGAGGACAGTTCCTCAGGAAAGCAGAGAGGGCCAAATTGTCTGGGGCATTTGAAGGGGTTCCAGGAGGCAGTGAGGACCAGCATCACTTTTCCCCGCTGGCACCTTTGCTGTGGCAGCAAAAGCTGGACGTTTGTCTTTTTTGCTCCAGAGAGCGCCGAAAGTGAAAAAAGGTGCTTTTGAGGATAGAGTGCTCAGGAAAGCAGAGAGGGCCAAATTGTCTGGGGCATTTGAAGGGGTTCCAGGAGGCAGTGAGAACCAGCATCACTTTTCCCCGCTGGCACCTTTGCTGTGGCAGCAAAAGCTGGACGTTTGTCTTTTTTGCTCCAGAGAGCGCCGAAAGTGAAAAAAGGTGCTTTTGCGGATAGAGTCCTCAGGAAAGCAGAGAGGGCCAAATTGTCTGGGGCATTTGAAGGGGTTCCAGGAGGCAGTGAGGACCAGCATCACTTTTCCCCGCTGGCACCTTTGCTGTGGCAGCAAAAGCTGGACGTTTGTCTTTTTTGCTCCAGAGAGCGCCGAAAGTGAAAAAAGGTGCTTTTGAGGATAGAGTCCTCAGGAAAGCAGAGAGGGCCAAATTGTCTGGGGCATTTGAAGGGGTTCCAGGAGGCAGTGAGGACCAGCATCACTTTTCCCTGCTGGCACCTTTGCTGTGGCAGCAAAAGCTGGACGTTTGTCTTTTTTGCTCCAGAGAGCGCCGAAAGTGAAAAAAGGTGCTTTTGCGGATAGAGTGCGCAGGAAAGCAGAGAGGGCCAAATTGTCTGGGGCATTTGAAGGGGTCCCAGGAGGCAGTGAGGACCAGCATCACTTTTCCCCGCTGGCACCTTTGCTGTGGCAGCAAAAGCTGGACGTTTGTCTTTTTTGCTCCAGAGAGCGCCGAAAGCTAAAAAAGGTGCTTTTGAGGATAGAGTCCTCAGGAAAGCAGAGAGGGCCAAATTGTCTGGGGCATTTGAAGGGGTTCCAGGAGGCAGTGAGGACCAGCATCACTTTTCCCCGCTGGCACCTTTGCTGTGGCAGCAAAAGCTGGACGTTTGTCTTTTTTGCTCCAGACAGCGCCGAAAGTGAAAAAAGGTGCTTTTGAGGATAGAGTCCTCAGGAAAGCAGAGAGGGCCAAATTGTCTGGGGCATTTGAAGGGGTTCCAGGAGGCAGTGAGAACCAGCATCACTTTTCCCCGCTGGCACCTTTGCTGTGGCAGCAAAAGCTGGACGTTTGTCTTTTTTGCTCCAGAGAGCGCCGAAAGTGAAAAAAGGTGCTTTTGAGGATATAGTCCTCAGGAAAGCAGAGAGGGCCAAATTGTCTGGGGCATTTGAAGGGGTTCCAGGAGGCAGTGAGGACCAGCATCACTTTTCCCCGCTGGCACCTTTGCTGTGGCAGCAGAAGCTGGACGTTTGTCTTTTTTGCTCCAGAGAGCGCCGAAAGTGAAAAAAGCTGCTTTTGAGGATAAAGTCCTCAGGAAAGCAGAGAGGGCCAAATTGTCTGGGGCATTTGAAGGGGTTCCAGGAGGCAGTGAGGACCAGCATCACTTTTCCCCGCTGGCACCTTTGCTGTGGCATCAAAAGCTGGACGTTTGTCTTTTTTGCTCCAGACTGCGCCGAAGGTGAAAAAAGGTGCTTTTGAGGATAGAGTCCTCAGGAAAGCAGAGAGGGCCAAATTGTCTGGGGCATTTGAAGGGGTTCCAGGAGGCAGTGAGAACCAGCATCACTTTTCCCCGCTGGCATCTTTGCTGTGGCAGCAAAAGCTGGACGTTTGTCTTTTTTGCTCCAGAGAGCGCCGAAAGTGAAAAAAGGTGCTTTTGAGGATAGAGTCCTCAGGAAAGCAGAGAGGGCCAAATTGTCTGGGGCATTTGAAGGGGTTCCAGGAGGCAGTGAGGACCAGCATCACTTTTCCCCGCTGGCACTTTTGCTGTGGCAGCAAAAGCTGGACGTTTGTCTTTTTTGCTCCAGAGAGCGCCGGAAGTGAAAAAAGGTGCTTTTGCAGATAGAGTCCTCAGGAAAGCAGAGAGGGCCAAATTGTCTGGGGCATTTGAAGGGGTTCCAGGAGTCAGTGAGAACCAGCATCACTTTTCCCCGCTGGCACCTTTGCTGTGGCAGCAAAAGCTGGACGTTTGTCTTTTTTGCTCCAGACAGCGCCGAAAGTGAAAAAAGGTGCTTTTGAGGATAGAGTCCTCAGGAAAGCAGAGAGGGCCAAATTGTCTGGGGCATTTGAAGGGGTTCCAGGAGGCAGTGAGGACCAGCATCACTTTTCCCCGCTGGCACTTTTGCTGTGGCAGCAAAAGCTGGACGTTTGTCTTTTTTGCTCCAGAGAGCGCCGGAAGTGAAAAAAGGTGCTTTTGCAGATAGAGTCCTCAGGAAAGCAGAGAGGGCCAAATTGTCTGGGGCATTTGAACGGGTTCCAGGAGTCAGTGAGAACCAGCATCACTTTTCCCCGCTGGCACCTTTGCTGTGGCAGCAAAAGCTGGACGTTTGTCTTTTTTGCTCCAGACAGCGCCGAAAGTGAAAAAAGGTGCTTTTGAGGATAGAGTCCTCAGGAAAGCAGAGAGGGCCAAATTGTCTGGGGCATTTGAAGGGGTTCCAGGAGGCAGTGAGGACCAGCATCACTTTTCCCCGCTGGCACCTTTGCTGTGGCAGCAAAAGCTGGACGTTTGTCTTTTTTGATCCAGAGAGCGCCGAAAGTGAAAAAAGGTGCTTTTGAGGATAGAGTCCTCAGGAAAGCAGAGAGGGCCAAATTGTCTGGGGCATTTGAAGGGGTCCCAGGAGGCAGTGAGGACCAGCATCACTTTTCCCCGCTGGCACCTTTGCTGTGGCAGCAAAAGCTGGACGTTTGTCTTTTTTGCTCCAGAGAGCGCCGAAAGTGAAAAAAGGTGCTTTTGAGGATAGAGTCCTCAGGAAAGCAGAGAGGGCCAAATTGTCTGGGGCATTTGAAGGGGTTCCAGGAGGCAGTGAGGACCAGCATCACTTTTCCCCGCTGGCACCTTTGCTGTGGCAGCAAAAGCTGGACGTTTGTCTTTTTTGCTCCAGAGAGCGCCGAAAGTGAAAAAAGGTGCTTTTGAGGATAGAGTCCTCAGGAAAGCAGAGAGGGCCAAATTGTCTGGGGCATTTGAAGGGGTTCCAGGAGGCAGTGAGAACCAGCATCACTTTTCCCCGCTGGCGCCTTTTCTGTGGCAGCAAAAGCTGGACGTTTGTCTTTTTTGCTCCAGAGAGCGCCGAAAGTGAAAAAAGGTGCTTTTGAGGATAGAGTCCTCAGGAAAGCAGAGAGGGCCAAATTGTCTGGGACATTTGAAGGGGTTCCAGGAGGCAGTGAGGACCAGCATCACTTTTCCCCGCTGGCACCTTTGCTGTGGCAGCAGAAGCTGGACGTTTGTCTTTTTTGCTCCAGAGAGCGCCGAAAGTGAAAAAAGGTGCTTTTGAGGATAGAGTCCTCAGGAAAGCAGAGAGGGCCAAATTGTCTGGGGCATTTGAAGGGGTTCCAGGAGGCAGTGAGGACCAGCATCACTTTTCCCCGCTGGCATCTTTGCTGTGGCAGCAAAAGCTGGACGTTTGTCTTTTTTGCTCCAGAGAGCGCCGAAAGTGAAAAAAGGTGCTTTTGAGGATAGAGTCCTCAGGAAAGTAGAGAGGGCCAAATTGTCTGGGGCATTTGAAGGGGTTCCAGGAGGCAGTGAGGACCAGCATCACTTTTCCCCGCTGGCACTTTTGCTGTGGCAGCAAAAGCTGGACGTTTGTCTTTTTTGCTCCAGAGAGCGCCGGAAGTGAAAAAAGGTGCTTTTGCAGATAGAGTCCTCAGGAAAGCAGAGAGGGCCAAATTGTCTGGGGAATTTGAAGGGGTTCCAGGAGTCAGTGAGGACCAGCATCACTTTTCCCCGCTGGCACCTTTGCTGTGGCAGCAAAAGCTGGACGTTTGTCTTTTTTGCTCCAGACAGCGCCGAAAGTGAAAAAAGGTGCTTTTGAGGATAGAGTCCTCAGGAAAGCAGAGAGGGCCAAATTGTCTGGGGCATTTGAAGGGGTTCCAGGAGGCAGTGAGGACCAGCATCACTTTTCCCGGCTGGCACTATTGCTGTGGCAGCAAAAGCTGGACGTTTGTCTTTTTTGCTCCAGACAGCGCCGAAAGTGAAAAAAGGTGCTTTTGAGGATAGAGTCCTCAGGAAAGCAGAGAGGGCCAAATTGTCTGGGGCATTTGAAGGGGTTCCAGAAGGCAGTGAGAACCAGCATCACTTTTCCCCGCTGGCGCCTTTGCTGTGGCAGCAAAAGCTGGACGTTTGTCTTTTTTGCTCCAGAGAGCGCCGAAAGTGAAAAAAGGTGCTTTTGAGGATAGAGTCCTCAGGAAAGCAGAGAGGGCCAAATTGTCTGGGGCATTTGAAGGGGTTCCAGGAGGCAGTGAGGACCAGCATCACTTTTCCCCGCTGGCACTTTTGCTGTGGCAGCAAAAGCTGGACGTTTGTCTTTTTTGCTCCAGAGAGCGCCGAAAGTGAAAAAAGGTGCTTTTGCAGATAGAGTCCTCAGGAAAGCAGAGAGGGCCAAATTGTCTGGGGCATTTGAAGGGGTTCCAGGAGTCAGTGAGAACCAGCATCACTTTTCCCCGCTGGCACCTTTGCTGTGGCAGCAAAAGCTGGACGTTTGTCTTTTTTGCTCCAGACAGCGCCGAAAGTGAAAAAAGGTGCTTTTGAGGATAGAGTGCTCAGGAAAGCAGAGAGGGCCAAATTGTCTGGGGCATTTGAAGGGGTTCCAGGAGGCAGTGAGGACCAGCATCACTTTTCCCCGCTGGCACCTTTGCTGTGGCAGCAAAAGCTGGACGTTTGTCTTTTTTGCTCCAGAGAGCGCCGAAAGTGAAAAAAGGTGCTTTTGAGGATAGAGTCCTCAGGAAAGCAGAGAGGGCCAAATTGTCTGGGGCATTTGAAGGGGTTCCAGGAGGCAGTGAGGACCAGCATCACTTTTCCCCGCTGGCACCTTTGCTGTGGCAGCAAAAGCTGGACGTTTGTCTTTTTTGGTCCAGAGAGCGCCGAAAGTGAAAAAAGGTGCTTTTGAGGATAGAGTCCTCAGGAAAGCAGAGAGGGCCAAATTGTCTGGGGCATTTGAAGGGGTTCCAGGAGGCAGTGAGGACCAGCATCACTTTTCCCCGCTGGCACCTTTGCTGTGGCAGCAAAAGCTGGACGTTTGTCTTTTTTGCTCCAGACAGCGCCGAAAGTGAAAAAAGGTGCTTTTGAGGATAGAGTCCTCAGGAAGCAGAGAGGGCCAAATTGTCTGGGGCATTTGAAGGGGTTCCAGGAGGCAGTGATGACCAGCATCACTTTTCCCCGCTGGCACCTTTGCTGTGGCAGCAAAAGCTGGACGTTTGTCTTTTTTGCTCCAGACAGCGCCGAAAGTGAAAAAAGGTGCTTTTTGAGGATAGAGTCCTCAGGAAAGCAGAGAGGGCCAAATTGTCTGGGGCATTTGAAGGGGTTCCAGGAGGCAGTGAGAACCAGCATCACTTTTCCCCGCTGGCATCTTTGCTGTGGCAGCAAAAGCTGGACGTTGTCTTTTTTGCTCCAGAGAGCGCCGAAAGTGAAAAAGGTGCTTTTGAGGATAGAGTCCTCAGGAAAGCAGAGAGGGCCAAATTGTCTGGGGCATTTGAAGGGGTTCCAGGAGGCAGTGAGGACCAGCATCACTTTTCCCCGCTGGCACTTTTGCTGTGGCAGCAAAAGCTGGACGTTTGTCTTTTTTGCTCCAGAGAGCGCCGGAAGTGAAAAAAGGTGCTTTTGCAGATAGAGTCCTCAGGAAAGCAGAGAGGGCCAAATTGTCTGGGGAATTTGAAGGGGTTCCAGGAGTCAGTGAGAACCAGCATCACTTTTCCCCGCTGGCACCTTTGCTGTGGCAGCAAAAGCTGGACGTTTGTCTTTTTTGCTCCAGACAGCGCCGAAAGTGAAAAAAGGTGCTTTTGAGGATAGAGTCCTCAGGAAAGCAGAGAGGGCCAAATTGTCTGGGGCATTTGAAGGGGTTCCAGGAGGCAGTGAGGACCAGCATCACTTTTCCCCGCTGGCACCTTTGCTGTGGCAGCAAAAGCTGGACGTTTTGTCTTTTTTGCTCCAGAGAGCGCCGAAAGTGAAAAAAGGTGCTTTTGAGGATAGAGTCCTCAGGAAAGCAGAGAGGGCCAAATTGTCTGGGGCATTTGAAGGGGTTCCAGGGAGACAGTGAGGACCAGCATCACTTTCCCCGCTGGCACCTTTGCTGTGGCAGCAAAAGCTGGGACGTTTGTCTTTTTTGCTCCAGACAGCGCCGAAAGTGAAAAAAGGTGCTTTTGACGATACAGTCCTCAGGAAAGCAGAGAGGGCCAAATTGTCTGGGGCATTTGAAGGGGTTCCAGGAGGCAGTGAGAACCAGCATCACTTTTCCCCGCTGGCACCTTTGCTGTGGCAGCAAAAGCTGGGACGTTTGTCTTCTTTGCTCCAGAGAGCGCCGAAAGTGAAAAAAGGTGCTTTTGAGGATAGAGTCCTCAGGAAAGCAGAGAGGGCCAAATTGTCTGGGGCATTTGAAGGGGTTCCAGGAGGCAGTGAGGACCAGCATCACTTTTCCTCGCTGGCACTTTTGCTGTGGCAGCAAAAGCTGGACGTTTGTCTTTTTGCTCCAGAGAGCGCCGAAAGTGAAAAAAGGTGCTTTTGCAGATAGAGTCCTCAGGAAAGCAGAGAGGCCAAATTGTCTGGGGCATTTGAAGGGGTTCCAGGAGTCAGTGAGAACCAGCATCACTTTTCCCCGCTGGCACCTTTGCTGTGGCAGCAAAAGCTGGACGTTTGTCTTTTTTGCTCCAGAGAGCGCCGAAAGTGAAAAAAGGTGCTTTTGAGGATAGAGTGCTCAGGAAAGCAGAGAGGGCCAAATTGTCTGGGGCATTTGAAGGGGTCCAGGAGGCAGTGAGGACCAGCATCACTTTTCCCCGCTGGCACCTTTGCTGTGGCAGCAAAAGCTGGACGTTTGTCTTTTTTGCTCCAGAGAGCGCCGAAAGTGAAAAAAGGTGCTTTTGAGGATAGAGTCCTCAGGAAAGCAGAGAGGGCCATTGTCTGGGGCATTTGAAGGGGTTCCAGGAGGCAGTGAGGACCAGCATCACTTTTCCCCGCTGGCACCTTTGCTGTGGCAGCAAAAGCTGGACGTTTGTCTTTTTTGCTCCAGAGAGCGCCGAAAGTGAAAAAAGGTGCTTTTGAGGATAGAGTCCTCAGGAAAGCAGAGAGGGCCAAATTGTCTGGGGCATTTGAAGGGGTTCCAGGAGGCAGTGAGGACCAGCATCACTTTTCCCCGCTGGCACCTTTGCTGTGGCAGCAAAAGCTGGACGTTTGTCTTTTTGCTCCAGACAGCGCCGAAAGTGAAAAAAGGTGCTTTTGAGGATAGAGTCCTCAGGAAAGCAGAGAGGGCCAAATTGTCTGGGGCATTTGAAGGGGTTCCAGGAGGCAGTGAGGACCAGCATCACTTTTCCCCGCTGGCACCTTTGCTGTGGCAGCAAAAGCTGGACGTTTGTCCTTTTTTGCTCCAGACAGCGCCGAAAGTGAAAAAAGGTGCTTTTGAGGATAGAGTCTCAGGAAAGCAGAGAGGGCCAAATTGTCTGGGGCATTTGAAGGGGTTCCAGGAGGCAGTGAGAACCAGCATCACTTTTCCCCGCTGGCATCTTTGCTGTGGCAGCAAAAAGCTGGACGTTTGTCTTTTTTGCTCCAGAGAGCGCCGAAAGTGAAAAAAGGGTGCTTTTGAGGATAGAGTCCTCAGGAAAGCAGAGAGGGCCAAATTGTCTGGGGCATTTGAAGGGGTTCCAGGAGGCAGTGAGGACCAGCATCACTTTCCCGCTGGCACTTTTGCTGTGGCAGCAAAAGCTGGACGTTTGTCTTTTTTGCTCCAGAGAGCGCCGAAAGTGAAAAAAGGTGCTTTGAGGATAGAGTCCTCAGGAAAGCAGAGAGGGCCAAATTGTCTGGGGCATTTGAAGGGGTTCCAGGAGTCAGTGAGAACCAGCATCACTTTTCCCAGCTGGCACCTTTGCTGTGGCAGCAAAAGCTGGACGTTTGTCTTTTTTGCTCCAGAGAGCGCCGAAAGTGATAAAAGGTGCTTTTGAGGATAGAGTGCTCAGGAAAGCAGAGAGGGCCAAATTGTCTGGGGCATTTGAAGGGGTTCCAGGAGGCAATGAGGACCAGCATCACTTTTCCCCGCTGGCACCTTTGCTGTGGCAGCAAAAGCTGGACGTTTGTCTTTTTTGCTCCAGACAGCGCCGAAAGTGAAAAAAGGTGCTTTTGAGGATAGAGTCCTCAGGAAAGCAGAGAGGGCCAAATTGTCTGGGGCATTTGAAGGGGTTCCAGGAGGCAGTGAGGACCAGCATCACTTTTCCCCGCTGGCACCTTTGCTGTGGCAGCAAAAGCTGGACGTTTGTCTTTTTTGCTCCAGAGAGCGCCGAAAGTGAAAAAAGGTGCTTTTGAGGATAGAGTCCTCAGGAAAGCAGAGAGGGCCAAATTGTCTGGGGCATTTGAAGGGGTTCCAGGAGGCAGTGAGGACCAGCATCACTTTTCCCGCTGGCACCTTTGCTGTGGCAGCAAAAGCTGGACGTTTGTCTTTTTTGCTCCAGACAGCGCCGAAAGTGAAAAAAGGTGCTTTTGAGGATAGAGGTCCTCAGGAAAGCAGAGAGGGCCAAATTGTCTGGGGCATTTGAAGGGGTTCCAGGAGGCAGTGAGGACCAGCATCACTTTTCCCCGCTGGCACCCTTTGCTGTGGCAGCAAAAGCTGGACGTTTGTCTTTTTTGCTCCAGAGAGCGCCGAAAGTGAAAAAAGGTGCTTTTGAGGATAGAGTCCTCAGGAAAGCAGAGAGGGCCAAATTGTCTGGGGCATTTGAAGGGGTTCCAGGAGGCAGTGAGGACCAGCATCACTTTTCCCCGCTGGCGCCTTTGCTGTGGCAGCAAAAGCTGGACGTTTGTCTTTTTTGCTCCAGACTGCGCCGAAGGTTGAAAAAAAGGTGCTTTTGAGGATAGAGTGCTCAGGAAAGCAGAGAGGGCCAAATTGTCTGGGGCATTTGAAGGGGTTCCAGGAGGCAGTGAGGACCAGCATCACTTTTCCCCGCTGGCACCTTTGCTGTGGCAGCAAAAGCTGGACGTTTGTCTTTTTTGCTCCAGACAGCGCCGAAAGTGAAAAAGTGCTTTTGAGGATAGAGTCCTCAGGAAAGCAGAGAGGGCCAAATTGTCTGGGGCATTTGAAGGGGTTCCAGGAGGCAGTGAGGACCAGCATCACTTTTCCCCGCTGGCACCTTTGCTGTGGCAGCAAAAGCTGGACGTTTTGTCTTTTTTGCTCCAGAGAGCGCCGAAAGTGAAAAAAGGTGCTTTTGAGGATAGAGTCCTCAGGAAAGCAGAGAGGGCCAAATGTCTGGGGCATTTGAAGGGGGTTCCAGGAGGCAGTTGAGGACCAGCATCACTTTTTCCCC
>NW_028126761.1:0-122350 GCF_965231255.1 Vanellus vanellus | reverse complement strand
GTGCCAGCGTGGAAAAGTAATGCTGGTTCTCACTGGCCTCCTGGAACCCTTTCAAATGCCACAGACAATTTGGCCCTCTCTGCTTTCCTGCGGACTCCATCCTCAAAAGCACCTGTTTTCGCTTTCGGCAGCCTCCGGAGCAAAAAAGACAAACGTCCAGCTTTTGCTGCCACAGCAAAGGTGCCAGCGGGGAAAAGTAATGCTGGTTCTCACTGCCTCCTGGAACCCTTTCAAATGCCACAGACAATTTGGCCTTCTCTGCTTTCCTGCGGACTCCATCCTCAAAAGCACCTGTTTTCGCTTTCGGCAGCCTCCGGAGCAAAAAAGACAAACGTCCAGCTTTAGCTGCCACAGCAAAGGTGCCAGCGGGGAAAAGTAATGCTGGTTCTCACTGCCTCCTGGAACCTCTTCAAATGCCCCAGACAATTTGGCCCTCTCTGCTTTCCTGCGGACTCCATCCTCAAAAGCACCTGTTTTCGCTTTCGGCAGCCTCCGGAGCAAAAAAGACAAACGTCCAGCTTTTGCTGCCACAGCAAAGGTGCCAGCGGGGAAAAGTAATGCTGGTTCTCACTGCCTCCTGGAACCCTTTCAAATGCCACAGACAATTTGGCCCTCTCTGCTTTCCTGCGGACTCCATCCTCAAAAGCACCTGTTTTCGCTTTCGGCAGCGTCCGGAGCAAAAAAGACAAACGTCCAGCTTTTGCTGCCACAACAAAGGTGCCAGCGGGGAAAAGTAATGCTGGTTCTCACTGCCTCCTGGAACCCTTTCAAATGCCACAGACAATTTGGCCCTCTCTGCTTTCCTGCGGACTCCATCCTCAAAAGCACCTGTTTTCGCTTTCGGCAACCTCCGGAGCAAAAAAGACAAACGTCCAGCTTTTGCTGCCACAGCAAAGGTGGCCAGCGGGGAAAAGTAATGCTGGTTCTCACTGCCTCCTGGAACCCTTTCAAATGCCACAGACAATTTGGCCCTCTCTGCTTTCCTGCGGACTCCATCCTCAAAAGCACCTGTTTTCGCTTTCGGCAGCCTCCGGGAGCAAAAAAGACAAACGTCCAGCTTTTGCTGCCACAGCAAAGGTGCCAGCGGGGAAAAAGTAATGCTGGTTCTCACTGCCTCCTGGAACCCTTTCAAATGCCACAGACAATTTGGCCCTCTCTGCTTTCCTGCGGACTCCATCCTCAAAAGCACCTGTTTTCGCTTTCGGCAGCCTCCGGAGCAAAAAAGACAAACGTCCAGCTTTTGCTGCCACAGCAAAGGTGCCAGCGGGGAAAAGTAATGCTGGTTCTCACTGCCTCCTGGAACCTCTTCAAATGCCCCTGACAATTTGGCCCTCTCTGCTTTCCTGCGGACTCTATCCTCAAAAGCGCCTTTTTTCACTTTCGGCGCCCTCCGGTGGTAAAAAGACAAACGTCCAGCTTTTGCTGCCACAGCAAAGGTGCCAGCGGGGAAAAGTAATGCTGGTTCTCACTGCCTCCTGGAACTCTTTCAAATGCCACAGACAATTTGGCCCTCTCTGCTTTCCTGCGGACTCCATCCTCAAAAGCACCTGTTTTCGCTTTCGGCAGCCTCCGGAGCAAAAAAGACAAACGTCCAGCTTTTGCTGCCACAGCAAAGGAGCCAGCGGGGAAAAGTAATGCTGGGTTCTCACTGCCTCCTGGAACCCTTTCAAATGCCCCAGACAATTTGGCCCTCTCTGCTTTCCTGCGGACCCCATCCTCAAAAGCACCTGTTTTCGCTTTCGGCAACCTCCGGAGCAAAAAAGACAAACGTCCAGGTTTTGCTGCCACAGCAAAGGTGCCAGCGGGGAAAAGTAATGCTGGTTCTCACTGCCTCCTGGAACCCTTTCAAATGCCACAGACAATTTGGCCCTCTCTGCTTTCCTGCGGACTCCATCCTCAAAAGCACCTGTTTTCGCTTTCGGCAGCCTCCGGAGCAAAAAAGACAAACGTCCAGCTTTTGCTGCCACAGCAAAGGTGCCAGCGGGGAAAAGTAATGCTGGGTTCTCACTGCCTCCTGGAACCCTTTCAAATGCCACAGACAATTTGGCCCTCTCTGCTTTCCTGCGGACTCCATCCTCAAAGCACCTGTTTTCGCTTTCGGCAACCTCCGGAGCAAAAAGACAAACGTCCAGCTTTTGCTGCCAGAGCAAAGGTGCCAGCGGGGAAAAGTAATGCTGGTTCTCACTGCCTCCTGGAACCCTTTCAAATGCCACAGACAATTTGGCCCTCTCTGCTTTCCTGCGGACTCCATCCTCAAAAGCACCTGTTTTCGCTTTCGGCAGCCTCCGGAGCAAAAAAGACAAACGTCCAGCTTTTGCTGCCACAGCAAAGGTGCCAGCGGGGAAAAGTAATGCTGGTTCTCACTGCCTCCTGGAACCCTTTCAAATGCCACAGACAATTTGGCCCTCTCTGCTTTCCTGCGGACTCCATCCTCAAAAGCACCTGTTTTCGCTTTCGGCAGCCTCCGGAGCAAAAAAGACAAACGTCCAGCTTTTGCTGCCACAGCAAAGGTGCCAGCGGGGAAAAGTAATGCTGGTTCTCACTGCCTCCTGGAACCTCTTCAAATGCCCCAGACAATTTGGCCCTCTCTGCTTTCCTGCGGACTCCATCCTCAAAAGCACCTGTTTTCGCTTTTGGCAGCCTCCGGAGCAAAAAAGACAAACGTCCAGCTTTTGCTGCCACAGCAAAGGTGGCCAGCGGGGAAAAGTAATGCTGGTTCTCACTGCCTCCTGGAACCCTTTCAAATGCCACAGACAATTTGGCCCTCTCTGCTTTCCTGCGGACTCCATCCTCAAAAGCACCTGTTTTCGCTTTCGGCAGCATCCGGAGCAAAAAAGACAAACGTCCAGCTTTTGCTGCCACAGCAAAGGTGCCAGCGGGGAAAAGTAATGCTGGTTCTCACTGCCTCCTGGAACCCTTTCAAATGCCACAGACAATTTGGCCCTCTCTGCTTTCCTGCGGACTCCATCCTCAAAAGCACCTGTTTTCGCTTTCGGCAGCCTCCGGAGCAAAAAAGACAAACGTCCAGCTTTGCTGCCACAGCAAAAGTGCCAGCGGGGAAAAGTAATGCTGGTTCTCACTGCCTCCTGGAACCCTTTCAAATGCCCCAGACAATTTGGCCCTCTCTGCTTTCCTGCGGACTCCATCCTCAAAAGCACCTGTTTTCGCTTTCGGCAGCCTCCGGAGCAAAAAAGACAAACGTCCAGCTTTTGCTGCCACAGCAAAGGTGCCAGCGGGGAAAAGTAAACTGGTTCTCACTGCCTCCTGGAACCCTTTCAAATGCCCCTGACAATTTGGCCCTCTCTGCTTTCCTGCGGAATCCTATCCTCAAAAGCGCCTTTTTTCACTTTCGGCGCCCTCCGGTCGTAAAAAGACAAACGTCCAGCTTTTGCTGCCACAGCAAAGGTGCCAGCGGGGAAAAGTAATGCTGGTTCTCACTGCCTCCTGGAACTCTTTCAAATGCCACAGACAATTTGGCCCTCTCTGCTTTCCTGCGGACTCCATCCTCAAAGCACCTATTTTCGCTTTCGGCAGCCTCCGGAGCATAAAAGACAAACGTCCAGCTTTTGCTGCCACAGCAAAGGTGCCAGCGGGGAAAAGTAATGCTCGTTCTCACTGCCTCCTGGAACCCTTTCAAATGCCACAGACAATTTGGCCCTCTCTGCTTTTCTGTGGACTCCATCCTCAAAAGCACCTGTTTTCGCTTTCGGCAGCCTCCGGAGCAAAAAAGACAAACGTCCAGCTTTTGCTGCCACAGCAAAGGTGCCAGCGGGGAAAAGTAATGCTGGTTCTCACTGCCTCCTGGAACCCTTTCAAATGCCACAGACAATTTGGCCCTCTCTGCTTTCCTGCGGACTCCATCCTCAAAAGCACCTGTTTTTCGCTTTCGGCAGCCTCCGGAGCAAAAAAGACAAACGTCCAGCTTTTGCTGCCACAGCAAAGGTGCCAGCGGGGAAAAGTAATGCTGGTTCTCACTGCCTCCTGGAACCCTTTCAAATGCCACAGACAATTTGGCCTTCTCTGCTTTCCTGCGGACTCCATCCTCAAAAGCACCTGTTTTCGCTTTCGGCAGCCTCCGGAGCAAAAAAGACAAACGTCCAGCTTTTGCTGCCACAGCAAAGGTGCCAGCGGGGAAAAGTAATGCTGGTTCTCACTGCCTCCTGGAACCTCTTCAAATGCCCCAGACAATTTGGCCCTCTCTGCTTTCCTGCGGACTCCATCTTCAAAAGCACCTGTTTTCGCTTTTGGCAGCCTCCGGAGCAAAAAAGACAAACGTCCAGCTTTTGCTGCCACAGCAAAGGTGCCAGCGGGGAAAAGTAATGCTGGTTCTCACTGCCTCCTGGAACCCTTTCAAATGCCACAGACAATTTGGCCCTCTCTGCTTTCCTGCGGACTCCATCCTCAAAAGCACCTGTTTTCGCTTTCGGCAGCCTCCGGAGCAAAAAAGACAAACGTCCAGCTTTTGCTGCCACAGCAAAGGTGCCAGCGGGGAAAAGTAATGCTGGTTCTCACTGCCTCCTGGAACCTCTTCAAATGCCCCTGACAATTTGGCCCTCTCTGCTTTCCTGCGGACTCTATCCTCAAAAGCGCCTTTTTTCACTTTCGGCAGCCTCCGGTGGTAAAAAGACAAACGTCCAGCTTTTTGCTGCCACAGCAAAGGTGCCAGCGGGGAAAAGTAATGCTGGTTCTCACTGCCTCCTGGAACTCTTTCAAATGCCACAGACAATTTGGCCCTCTCTGCTTTCCTGCGGACTCCATCCTCAAAAGCACCTGTTTTCGCTTTCGGCAGCCTCCGGAGCAAAAAAGACAAACGTCCAGCTTTTGCTGCCACAGCAAAGGAGCCAGCGGGGAAAAGTAATGCTGGTTCTCACTGCCTCCTGGAACCCTTTCAAATGCCCCAGACAATTTGGCCCTCTCTGCTTTCCTGCGGACTCCATCCTCAAAAGCACCTGTTTTCGCTTTCGGCAGCCTCCGGAGCAAAAAAGACAAACGTCCAGCTTTTGCTGCCACAGCAAAGGTGCCAGCGGGGAAAAGTAATGCTGGTTCTCACTGCCTCCTGGAACCTCTTCAAATGCCCCAGACAATTTGGCCCTCTCTGCTTTCCTGCGGACTCCATCCTCAAAAGCACCTGTTTTCGCTTTCGGCAGCCTCCGGAGCAAAAAAGACAAACGTCCAGCTTTTGCTGCCACAGCAAAGGTGCCAGCGGGGAAAAGTAATGCTGGTTCTCACTGCCTCCTGGAACCCTTTCAAATGCCACAGGACAATTTGGCCCTCTCTGCTTTCCTGCGGACTCCATCCTCAAAAGCACCTGTTTTCGCTTTCGGCAGCCTCCGGAGCAAAAAAGACAAACGTCCAGCTTTTGCTGCCACAGCAAAGGTGCCAGCGTGGAAAAAGTAATGCTGGTTCTCACTGCCTCCTGGAACCCTTTCAAATGCCACAGACAATTTGGCCCTCTCTGCTTTCCTGCGGACTCCATCCTCAAAAGCACCTGTTTTCGCTTTCGGCAGCCTCCGGAGCAAAAAAGACAAACGTCCAGCTTTTGCTGCCACAGCAAAGGTGCCAGCGGGGAAAAGTAATGCTGGTTCTCACTGCCTCCTGGAACCCTTTCAAATGCCACAGACAATTTGGCCTTCTCTGCTTTCCTGCGGACTCCATCCTCAAAAGCACCTGTTTTCGCTTTCGGCAGCCTCCGGAGCAAAAAAGACAAACGTCCAGCTTTAGCTGCCACAGCAAAGGTGCCAGCGGGGAAAAGTAATGCTGGTTCTCACTGCCTCCTGGAACCTCTTCAAATGCCCCAGACAATTTGGCCCTCTCTGCTTTCCTGCGGACTCCATCCTCAAAAGCACCTGTTTTCGCTTTCGGCAGCCTCCGGAGCAAAAAAGACAAACGTCCAGCTTTTGCTGCCACAGCAAAGGTGCCAGCGGGGAAAAGTAAACTGGTTCTCACTGCCTCCTGGAACCCTTTCAAATGCCCCTGACAATTTGGCCCTCTCTGCTTTCCTGCGGAATCTATCCTCAAAAGCGCCTTTTTTCACTTTCGGCGCCCTCCGGTCGTAAAAAGACAAACGTCCAGCTTTTGCTGCCACAGCAAAGGTGCCAGCGGGGAAAAGTAATGCTGGTTCTCACTGCCTCCTGGAACTCTTTCAAATGCCACAGACAATTTGGCCCTCTCTGCTTTCCTGCGGACTCCATCCTCAAAAGCACCTATTTTCGCTTTCGGCAGCCTCCGGAGCATAAAAGACAAACGTCCAGCTTTTGCTGCCACAGCAAAGGTGCCAGCGGGGAAAAGTAATGCTCGTTCTCACTGCCTCCTGGAACCCTTTCAAATGCCACAGACAATTTGGCCCTCTCTGCTTTTCTGTGGACTCCATCCTCAAAAGCACCTGTTTTCGCTTTCGGCAGCCTCCGGAGCAAAAAAGACAAACGTCCAGCTTTTGCTGCCACAGCAAAGGTGCCAGCGGGGAAAAGTAATGCTGGTTCTCACTGCCTCCTGGAACCCTTTCAAATGCCACAGACAATTTTGGCCCTCTCTGCTTTCCTGCGGACTCCATCCTCAAAAGCACCTGTTTTCGCTTTCGGCAGCCTCCGGAGCAAAAAAGACAAACGTCCAGCTTTTGCTGCCACAGCAAAGGTGCCAGCGGGGAAAAGTAATGCTGGTTCTCACTGCCTCCTGGAACCCTTTCAAATGCCACAGACAATTTGGCCCTCTCTGCTTTCCTGCGGACTCCATCCTCAAAAGCACCTGTTTTCGCTTTCGGCAGCCTCCGGAGCAAAAAAGACAAACGTCCAGCTTTTGCTGCCACAGCAAAGGTGCCAGCGGGGAAAAGTAATGCTGGTTCTCACTGCCTCCTGGAACCTCTTCAAATGCCCCAGACAATTTGGCCCTCTCTGCTTTCCTGCGGACTCCATCTTCAAAAGCACCTGTTTTCGCTTTTGGCAGCCTCCGGAGCAAAAAAGACAAACGTCCCAGCTTTTGCTGCCACAGCAAAGGTGCCAGCGGGGAAAAGTAATGCTGGTTCTCACTGCCTCCTGGAACCCTTTCAAATGCCACAGACAATTTGGCCCTCTCTGCTTTCCTGCGGACTCCATCCTCAAAAGCACCTGTTTTCGCTTTCGGCAGCCTCCGGAGCAAAAAAGACAAACGTCCAGCTTTTGCTGCCACAGCAAAGGTGCCAGCGGGGAAAAGTAATGCTGGTTCTCACTGCCTCCTGGAACCTCTTCAAATGCCCCTGACAATTTGGCCCTCTCTGCTTTCCTGCGGACTCTATCCTCAAAAGCGCCTTTTTTTCACTTTCGGCAGCCTCCGGTGGTAAAAGACAAACGTCCAGCTTTTGCTGCCACAGCAAAGGTGCCAGCGGGGAAAAGTAATGCTGGTTCTCACTGCCTCCTGGAACTCTTTCAAATGCCACAGACAATTTGGCCCTCTCTGCTTTCCTGCGGACTCCATCCTCAAAAGCACCTGTTTTCGCTTTCGGCAGCCTCCGGAGCAAAAAAGACAAACGTCCAGCTTTTGCTGCCACAGCAAAGGAGCCAGCAGGGAAAAGTAATGCTGGTTCTCACTGCCTCCTGGAACCCTTTCAAATGCCCCAGACAATTTGGCCCTCTCTGCTTTCCTGCGGACTCCATCCTCAAAAGCACCTGTTTTCGCTTTCGGCAGCCTCCGGAGCAAAAAAGACAAACGTCCAGCTTTTGCTGCCACAGCAAAGGTGCCAGCGGGGAAAAGTAATGCTGGTTCTCACTGCCTCCTGGAACCTCTTCAAATGCCCCAGACAATTTGGCCCTCTCTGCTTTCCTGCGGACTCCATCCTCAAAAGCACCTGTTTTCGCTTTCGGCAGCCTCCGGAGCAAAAAAGACAAACGTCCAGCTTTTGCTGCCACAGCAAAGGTGCCAGCGGGGAAAAGTAATGCTGGTTCTCACTGCCTCCTGGAACCCTTTCAAATGCCACAGACAATTTGGCCCTCTCTGCTTTTCCTGCGGACTCCATCCTCAAAAGCACCTGTTTTCGCTTTCGGCAGCCTCCGGAGCAAAAAAAGACAAACGTCCAGCTTTTGCTGCCACAGCAAAGGTGCCAGCGTGGAAAAGTAATGCTGGTTCTCACTGCCTCCTGGAACCCTTTCAAATGCCACAGACAATTTGGCCCTCTCTGCTTTCCTGCGGACTCCATCCTCAAAAGCACCTGTTTTCGCTTTCGGCAGCCTCCGGAGCAAAAAAGACAAACGTCCAGCTTTTGCTGCCACAGCAAAGGTGCCAGCGGGGAAAAGTAATGCTGGTTCTCACTGCCTCCTGGAACCCTTTCAAATGCCACAGACAATTTGGCCTTCTCTGCTTTCCTGCGGACTCCATCCTCAAAAGCACCTGTTTTCGCTTTCGGCAGCCTCCGGAGCAAAAAAGACAAACGTCCAGCTTTAGCTGCCACAGCAAAGGTGCCAGCGGGGAAAAGTAATGCTGGTTCTCACTGCCTCCTGGAACCTCTTCAAATGCCCCAGACAATTTGGCCCTCTCTGCTTTCCTGCGGACTCCATCCTCAAAAGCACCTGTTTTCGCTTTCGGCAGCCTCCGGAGCAAAAAAGACAAACGTCCAGCTTTTGCTGCCACAGCAAAGGTGCCAGCGGGGAAAAGTAATGCTGGTTCTCACTGCCTCCTGGGAACCCTTTCAAATGCCACAGACAATTTGGCCCTCTCTGCTTTCCTGCGGACTCCATCCTCAAAAGCACCTGTTTCGCTTTCGGCAGCGTCCGGAGCAAAAAAGACAAACGTCCAGCTTTTGCTGCCACAACAAAGGTGCCAGCGGGGAAAAGTAATGCTGGTTCTCACTGCCTCCTGGAACCCTTTCAAATGCCACAGACAATTTTGGCCCTCTCTGCTTTCCTGCGGACTCCATCCTCAAAAGCACCTGTTTTCGCTTTCGGCAACCTCCGGAGCAAAAAAGACAAACGTCCAGCTTTTGCTGCCACAGCAAAGGTGCCAGCGGGGAAAAGTAATGCTGGTTCTCACTGCCTCCTGGAACCCTTTCAAATGCCACAGACAATTTGGCCCTCTCTGCTTTCCTGCGGACTCCATCCTCAAAAGCACCTGTTTTCGCTTTCGGCAGCCTCCGGAGCAAAAAAGACAAACGTCCAGCTTTTGCTGCCACAGCAAAGGTGCCAGCGGGGAAAAGTAATGCTGGTTCTCACTGCCTCCTGGAACCCTTTCAAATGCCACAGACAATTTGGCCCTCTCTGCTTTCCTGCGGACTCCATCCTCAAAAGCACCTGTTTTCGCTTTCGGCAGCCTCCGGAGCAAAAAAGACAAACGTCCAGCTTTTGCTGCCACAGCAAAGGTGCCAGCGGGGAAAAGTAATGCTGGTTCTCACTGCCTCCTGGAACCTCTTCAAATGCCCCTGACAATTTGGCCCTCTCTGCTTTCCTGCGGACTCTATCCTCAAAAGCGCCTTTTTTTCACTTTCGGCGCCCTCCGGTGGTAAAAAGACAAACGTCCAGCTTTTGCTGCCACAGCAAAGGTGCCAGCGGGGAAAAGTAATGCTGGTTCTCACTGCCTCCTGGAACTCTTTCAAATGCCACAGACAATTTGGCCCTCTCTGCTTTCCTGCGGACTCCATCCTCAAAAGCACCTGTTTTCGCTTTCGGCAGCCTCCGGAGCAAAAAAGACAAACGTCCAGCTTTTGCTGCCACAGCAAAGGAGCCAGCGGGGAAAAGTTAATGCTGGTTCTCACTGCCTCCTGGAACCCTTTCAAATGCCCCAGACAATTTGGCCCTCTCTGCTTTCCTGCGGACCCCATCCTCAAAAGCACCTGTTTTCGCTTTCGGCAACCTCCGGAGCAAAAAAGACAAACGTCCAGGTTTTGCTGCCACAGCAAAGGTGCCAGCGGGGAAAAGTAACGCTGGTTCTCACTGCCTCCTGGAACCCTTTCAAATGCCACAGACATTTGGCCCTCTCTGCTTTCCTGCGGACTCCATCCTCAAAAGCACCTGTTTTCGCTTTCGGCAGCCTCCGGAGCAAAAAGACAAACGTCCAGCTTTGCTGCCACAGCAAAGGTGCCAGCGGGGAAAAGTAATGCTGGTTCTCACTGCCTCCTGGAACCCTTTCAAATGCCACAGACAATTTGGCCCTCTCTGCTTTCCTGCGGACTCCATCCTCAAAAGCACCTGTTTTCGCTTTCGGCAACCTCCGGAGCAAAAAAGACAAACGTCCAGCTTTTGCTGCCACAGCAAAGGTGCCAGCGGGGAAAAGTTAATGCTGGTTCTCACTGCCTCCTGGAACCTTTCAAATGCCACAGACAATTTGGCCCTCTCTGCTTTCCTGCGGACTCCATCCTCAAAAGCACCTGTTTTCGCTTTCGGCAGCCTCCGGAGCAAAAAAGACAAACGTCCAGCTTTTGCTGCCACAGCAAAGGTGCCAGCGGGGAAAAGTAATGCTGGTTCTCACTGCCTCCTGGAACCCTTTCAAATGCCACAGACAATTTGGCCCTCTCTGCTTTCCTGCGGACTCCATCCTCAAAAGCACCTGTTTTCGCTTTCGGCAGCCTCCGGAGCAAAAAAGACAAACGTCCAGCTTTTGCTGCCACAGCAAAGGTGCCAGCGGGGAAAAGTAATGCTGGTTCTCACTGCCTCCTGGAACCTCTTCAAATGCCCCAGACAATTTGGCCCTCTCTGCTTTCCTGCGGACTCCATCCTCAAAAGCACCTGTTTTCGCTTTCGGCAGCCTCCGGAGCAAAAAAGACAAACGTCCAGGCTTTTGCTGCCACAGCAAAGGTGCCAGCGGGGAAAAGTAATGCTGGTTCTCACTGCCTCCTGGAACCCTTTCAAATGCCACAGACAATTTGGCCCTCTCTGCTTTCCTGCGGACTCCATCCTCAAAAGCACCTGTTTTCGCTTTCGGCAGCCTCCGGAGCAAAAAAGACAAACGTCCAGCTTTTGCTGCCACAGCAAAAGTGCCAGCGGGGAAAAGTAATGCTGGTTCTCACTGCCTCCTGGAACCCTTTCAAATGCCCCAGACAATTTGGCCCTCTCTGCTTTCCTGCGGACTCCATCCTCAAAAGCACCTGTTTTCGCTTTCGGCAGCCTCCGGAGCAAAAAAGACAAACGTCCAGCTTTTGCTGCCACAGCAAAGGTGCCAGCGGGGAAAAGTAAAGCTGGTTCTCACTGCCTCCTGGAACCCTTTCAAATGCCCCTGACAATTTGGCCCTCTCTGCTTTCCTGCGGAATCTATCCTCAAAAGCGCCTTTTTTTCACTTTCGGCGCCCTCCGGTCGTAAAAAGACAAACGTCCAGCTTTTGCTGCCACAGCAAAGGTGCCAGCGGGGAAAAGTAATGCTGGTTCTCACTGCCTCCTGGAACTCTTTCAAATGCCACAGACAATTTGGCCCTCTCTGCTTTCCTGCGGACTCCATCCTCAAAAGCACCTATTTCGCTTTCGGCAGCCTCCGGAGCATAAAAGACAAACGTCCAGCTTTTGCTGCCACAGCAAAGGTGCCAGCGGGGAAAAGTAATGCTCGTTCTCACTGCCTCCTGGAACCCTTTCAAATGCCACAGACAATTTGGCCCTCTCTGCTTTTCTGTGGGACTCCATCCTCAAAAGCACCTGTTTTCGCTTTCGGCAGCCTCCGGAGCAAAAAAGACAAACGTCCAGCTTTTGCTGCCACAGCAAAGGTGCCAGCGGGGAAAAGTAATGCTGGTTCTCACTGCCTCCTGGAACCCTTTCAAATGCCCCAGACAATTTGGCCCTCTCTGCTTTCCTGCGGACTCCATCCTCAAAAGCACCTGTTTTCGCTTTCGGCAGCCTCCGGAGCAAAAAAGACAAACGTCCAGCTTTTGCTGCCACAGCAAAGGTGCCAGCGGGGAAAAGTAATGCTGGTTCTCACTGCCTCCTGGAACCCTTTCAAATGCTCCAGAAAATTTGGCCCTCTCTGCTTTCCTGCGGACTCCATCCTCAAAAGCACCTGTTTTTCGCTTTCGGCAGCGTCCGGAGCAAAAAAGACAAACGTCCAGCTTTTTGCTGCCACAACAAAGGTGCCAGCATTACTTTTCGCTGGCACCTTTTGTTGTGGCAGCAAAAGCTGGACGTTTGTCTTTTTTGCTCCGGACGCTGCCGAAAGCGAAAACAGGTGCTTTTGAGGATGGAGTCCGCAGGAAAGCAGAGAGGGCCAAATTTTCTGGAGCAATTTGAAAGGGTTCCAGGAGGCAGTGAGAACCAGCATTACTTTTCCCCGCTGGCACCTTTGCTGTGGCAGCAAAAGCTGGACGTTTGTCTTTTTTGCTCCGGAGGCTGCCGAAAGCGAAAACAGGTGCTTTTGAGGATGGAGTCCGCAGGAAAGCAGAGAGGGCCAAATTGTCTGGGGCATTTGAAAGGGTTCCAGGAGGCAGTGAGAACCAGCATTACTTTTCCCCGCTGGCACCTTTGCTGTGGCAGCAAAAGCTGGACGTTTGTCTTTTTTGCTCCGGAGGCTGCCGAAAGCGAAAACAGGTGCTTTTGAGGATGGAGTCCACAGAAAAGCAGAGAGGGCCAAATTGTCTGTGGCATTTGAAAGGGTTCCAGGAGGCAGTGAGAACGAGCATTACTTTTCCCCGCTGGCACCTTTGCTGTGGCAGCAAAAGCTGGACGTTTGTCTTTTATGCTCCGGAGGCTGCCGAAAGCGAAAATAGGTGCTTTTGAGGATGGAGTCCGCAGGAAAGCAGAGAGGGCCAAATTGTCTGTGGCATTTGAAAGAGTTCCAGGAGGCAGTGAGAACCAGCATTACTTTTCCCCGCTGGCACCTTTGCTGTGGCAGCAAAAGCTGGACGTTTGTCTTTTTACGACCGGAGGGCGCCGAAAGTGAAAAAAGCGCTTTTGAGGATAGATTCCGCAGGAAAGCAGAGAGGGCCAAATTGTCAGGGGCATTTGAAAGGGTTCCAGGAGGCAGTGAGAACCAGCTTTACTTTTCCCCGCTGGCACCTTTGCTGTGGCAGCAAAAGCTGGACGTTTGTCTTTTTTGCTCCGGAGGCTGCCGAAAGCGAAAACAGGTGCTTTTGAGGATGGAGTCCGCAGGAAAGCAGAGAGGGCCAAATTGTCTGGGGCATTTGAAAGGGTTCCAGGAGGCAGTGAGAACCAGCATTACTTTTCCCCGCTGGCACTTTTGCTGTGGCAGCAAAAGCTGGACGTTTGTCTTTTTGCTCCGGAGGCTGCCGAAAGCGAAAAACAGGTGCTTTTGAGGATGGAGTCCGCAGGAAAGCAGAGAGGGCCAAATTGTCTGTGGCATTTGAAAGGGTCCCAGGAGGCAGTGAGAACCAGCATTACTTTTCCCCGCTGGCACCTTTGCTGTGGCAGCAAAAGCTGGACGTTTGTCTTTTTTGCTCCGGAGGCTGCCGAAAGCGAAAACAGGTGCTTTTGAGGATGGAGTCCGCAGGAAAGCAGAGAGGGCCAAATTGTCTGGGGCATTTGAAGAGGTTCCAGGAGGCAGTGAGAACCAGCATTACTTTTCCCCGCTGGCACCTTTGCTGTGGCAGCAAAAGCTGGACGTTTGTCTTTTTTGCTCCGGAGGCTGCCGAAAGCGAAAACAGGGTGCTTTTGAGGATGGAGTCCGCAGGAAAGCAGAGAGGGCCAAATTGTCTGTGGCATTTGAAAGGGTTCCAGGAGGCAGTGAGAACCAGCATTACTTTTCCCGCTGGCACCTTTGCTGTGGCAGCAAAAGCTGGACGTTTGTCTTTTTTGCTCCGGAGGCTGCCGAAAGCGAAAACAGGTGCTTTTGAGGATGGAGTCCGCAGGAAAGCAGAGAGGGCCAAATTGTCTGTGGCATTTGAAAGGGTTCCAGGAGGCAGTGAGAACCAGCATTACTTTTCCCCGCTGGCACCTTTGCTGTGGCAGCAAAAGCTGGACGTTTGTCTTTTTTGCTCCGGAGGTTGCCGAAGCGAAAACAGGTGCTTTTGAGGATGGAGTCCGCAGGAAAGCAGAGAGGGCCAAATTGTCTGTGGCATTTGAAAGGGTTCCAGGAGGCAGTGAGAACCAGCATTACTTTTCCCCGCTGGCACCTTTGCTGTGGCAGCAAAAGCTGGACGTTTGTCTTTTTTGCTCCGGAGGCTGCCGAAAGCGAAAACAGGTGCTTTTGAGGATGGAGTCCGCAGGAAAGCAGAGAGGGCCAAATTGTCTGTGGCATTTGAAAGGGTTCCAGGAGGCAGTGAGAACCAGCGTTACTTTTCCCCGCTGGCACCTTTGCTGTGGCAGCAAAACCTGGACGTTTGTCTTTTTGCTCCGGAGGTTGCCGAAAGCGAAAACAGGTGCTTTTGAGGATGGGGTCCGCAGGAAAGCAGAGAGGGCCAAATTGTCTGGGGCATTTGAAAGGGTTCCAGGAGGCAGTGAGAACCAGCATTACTTTTCCCCGCTGGCTCCTTTGCTGTGGCAGCAAAGCTGGACGTTTGTCTTTTTTGCTCCGGAGGCTGCCGAAAGCGAAAACAGGTGCTTTTGAGGATGGAGTCCGCAGGAAAGCAGAGAGGGCCAAATTGTCTGTGGCATTTGAAAGAGTTCCAGGAGGCAGTGAGAACCAGCATTACCTTTTCCCGCTGGCACCTTTGCTGTGGCAGCAAAAGCTGGACGTTTGTCTTTTTACCACCGGAGGGCGCCGAAAGTGAAAAAAGGCGCTTTTGAGGATAGAGTCCGCAGGAAAGCAGAGAGGGCCAAATTGTCAGGGGCATTTGAAGAGGTTCCAGGAGGCAGTGAGAACCAGCATTACTTTTCCCCGCTGGCACCTTTGCTGTGGCAGCAAAAGCTGGACGTTTGTCTTTTTTGCTCCGGAGGCTGCCGAAAGCGAAAACAGGTGCTTTTGAGGATGGAGTCCGCAGGAAAGCAGAGAGGGCCAAATTGTCTGTGGCATTTGAAAGGGTTCCAGGAGGCAGTGAGAACCAGCATTACTTTTCCCCGCTGGCACCTTTGCTGTGGCAGCAAAAGGTGGACGTTTGTCTTTTTTGCTCCGGAGGCTGCCGAAAGCGAAAACAGGTGCTTTTGAGGATGGAGTCCGCAGGAAAGCAGAGAGGGCCAAATTGTCTGTGGCATTTGAAAGGGTTCCAGGAGGCAGTGAGAACCAGCATTACTTTTCCCCGCTGGCACCTTTGCTGTGGCAGCAAAAGCTGGACGTTTGTCTTTTTGCTCCGGAGGTTGCCGAAAGCGAAAACAGGTGCTTTTGAGGATGGAGTCCGCAGGAAAGCAGAGAGGGCCAAATTGTCTGTGGCATTTGAAAGGGTTCCAGGAGGCAGTGAGAACCAGCATTACTTTTCCCCGCTGGCACCTTTGTTGTGGCAGCAAAAGCTGGACGTTTGTCTTTTTTGCTCCGGACGCTGCCGAAAGCGAAACAGGTGCTTTTGAGGATGGAGTCCGCAGGAAAGCAGAGAGGGCCAAATTGTCTGTGGCATTTGAAAGGGTTCCAGGAGGCAGTGAGAACCAGCATTACTTTTCCCCGCTGGCACCTTTGCTGTGGCAGCAAAAGCTGGACGTTTGTCTTTTTTGCTCCGGAGGCTGCCGAAAGCGAAAACAGGTGCTTTTGAGGATGGAGTCCGCAGGAAAGCAGAGAGGGCCAAATTGTCTGGGGCATTTGAAGAGGTTCCAGGAGGCAGTGAGAACCAGCATTACTTTTCCCCGCTGGCACCTTTGCTGTGGCAGCTAAAGCTGGACGTTTGTCTTTTTTGCTCCGGAGGCTGCCGAAAGCGAAAACAGGTGCTTTTGAGGATGGAGTCCGCAGGAAAGCAGAGAAGGCCAAATTGTCTGTGGCATTTGAAAGGGTTCCAGGAGGCAGTGAGAACCAGCATTACTTTTCCCCGCTGGCACCTTTGCTGTGGCAGCAAAAGCTGGACGTTTGTCTTTTTTGCTCCGGAGGCTGCCGAAAGCGAAAACAGGTGCTTTTGAGGATGGAGTCCGCAGGAAAGCAGAGAGGGCCAAATTGTCTGTGGCATTTGAAAGGGTTCCAGGAGGCAGTGAGAACCAGCATTACTTTTCCACGCTGGCACCTTTGCTGTGGCAGCAAAAGCTGGACGTTTGTCTTTTTTGCTCCGGAGGCTGCCGAAAGCGAAAACAGGTGCTTTTGAGGATGGAGTCCGCAGGAAAGCAGAGAGGGCCAAATTGTCTGTGGCATTTGAAAGGGTTCCAGGAGGCAGTGAGAACCAGCATTACTTTTCCCCGCTGGCACCTTTGCTGTGGCAGCAAAAGCTGGACGTTTGTCTTTTTTGCTCCGGAGGCTGCCGAAAGCGAAAACAGGTGCTTTTGAGGATGGAGTCCGCAGGAAAGCAGAGAGGGCCAAATTGTCTGGGGCATTTGAAGAGGTTCCAGGAGGCAGTGAGAACCAGCATTACTTTTCCCCGCTGGCACCTTTGCTGTGGCAGCAAAAGCTGGACGTTTGTCTTTTTTGCTCCGGAGGCTGCCGAAAGCGAAAACAGGTGCTTTTGAGGATGGAGTCCGCAGGAAAGCAGAGAGGGCCAAATTGTCTGGGGCATTTGAAAGGGTTCCAGGAGGCAGTGAGAACCAGCATTACTTTTCCCTGCTGGCTCCTTTGCTGTGGCAGCAAAAGCTGGACGTTTGTCTTTTTTGCTCCGGAGGCTGCCGAAAGCGAAAACAGGTGCTTTTGAGGATGGAGTCCGCAGGAAAGCAGAGAGGGCCAAATTGTCTGTGGCATTTGAAAGAGTTCCAGGAGGCAGTGAGAACCAGCATTACTTTTCCCCGCTGGCACCTTTGCTGTGGCAGCAAAAGCTGGACGTTTGTCTTTTTACCACCGGAGGCTGCCGAAAGTGAAAAAAGGCGCTTTTGAGGATAGAGTCCGCAGGAAAGCAGAGAGGGCCAAATTGTCAGGGGCATTTGAAGAGGTTCCAGGAGGCAGTGAGAACCAGCATTACTTTTCCCCGCTGGCACCTTTGCTGTGGCAGCAAAAGCTGGACGTTTGTCTTTTTTGCTCCGGAGGCTGCCGAAAGCGAAAACAGGTGCTTTTGAGGATGGAGTCCGCAGGAAAGCAGAGAGGGCCAAATTGTCTGTGGCATTTGAAAGGGTTCCAGGAGGCAGTGAGAACCAGCATTACTTTTCCCCGCTGGCACCTTTGCTGTGGCAGCAAAAGCTGGACGTTTGTCTTTTTTGCTCCGGAGGCTGCCAAAAGCGAAAACAGGTGCTTTTGAAGATGGAGTCCGCAGGAAAGCAGAGAGGGCCAAATTGTCTGGGGCATTTGAAGAGGTTCCAGGAGGCAGTGAGAACCAGCATTACTTTTCCCCGCTGGCACCTTTGCTGTGGCAGCAAAAGCTGGACGTTTGTCTTTTTTGCTCCGGAGGCTGCCGAAAGCGAAAACAGGTGCTTTTGAGGATGGAGTCCGCAGGAAAGCAGAGAGGGCCAAATTGTCTGTGGCATTTGAAAGGGTTCCAGGAGGCAGTGAGAACCAGCATTACTTTTCCCCGCTGGCACCTTTGCTGTGGCAGCAAAAGCTGGACGTTTGTCTTTTTTGCTCCGGAGGCTGCCGAAAGCGAAAACAGGTGCTTTTGAGGATGGAGTCCGCAGGAAAGCAGAGAGGGCCAAATTGTCTGTGGCATTTGAAAGGGTTCCAGGAGGCAGTGAGAACCAGCATTACTTTTCCCCGCTGGCACCTTTGCTGTGGCAGCAAAAGCTGGACGTTTGTCTTTTTTGCTCCGGAGGCTGCCGAAAGCGAAAACAGGTGCTTTTGAGGATGGAGTCCACAGAAAAGCAGAGAGGGCCAAATTGTCTGTGGCATTTGAAAGGGTTCCAGGAGGCAGTGAGAACGAGCATTACTTTTCCCCGCTGGCACCTTTGCTGTGGCAGCAAAAGCTGGACGTTTGTCTTTTATGCTCCGGAGGCTGCCGAAAGCGAAAATAGGTGCTTTTGAGGATGGAGTCCGCAGGAAAGCAGAGAGGGCCAAATTGTCTGTGGCATTTGAAAGAGTTCCAGGAGGCAGTGAGAACCAGCATTACTTTTCCCCGCTGGCACCTTTGCTGTGGCAGCAAAAGCTGGACGTTTGTCTTTTTACGACCGGAGGGCGCCGAAAGTGAAAAAAGGCGCTTTTGAGGATAGATTCCGCAGGAAAGCAGAGAGGGCCAAATTGTCAGGGGCATTTGAAAGGGTTCCAGGAGGCAGTGAGAACCAGTTTACTTTTCCCCGCTGGCACCTTTGCTGTGGCAGCAAAAGCTGGACGTTTGTCTTTTTTGCTCCGGAGGCTGCCGAAAGCGAAAACAGGTGCTTTTGAGGATGGAGTCCGCAGGAAAGCAGAGAGGGCCAAATTGTCTGGGGCATTTGAAGAGGTTCCAGGAGGCAGTGAGAACCAGCATTACTTTTCCCCGCTGGCACCTTTGCTGTGGCAGCTAAAGCTGGACGTTTGTCTTTTTTGCTCCGGAGGCTGCCGAAAGCGAAAACAGGTGCTTTTGAGGATGGAGTCCGCAGGAAAGCAGAGAAGGCCAAATTGTCTGTGGCATTTGAAAGGGTTCCAGGAGGCAGTGAGAACCAGCATTACTTTTCCCCGCTGGCACCTTTGCTGTGGCAGCAAAAGCTGGACGTTTGTCTTTTTTGCTCCGGAGGCTGCCGAAAGCGAAAACAGGTGCTTTTGAGGATGGAGTCCGCAGGAAAGCAGAGAGGGCCAAATTGTCTGTGGCATTTGAAAGGGTTCCAGGAGGCAGTGAGAACCAGCATTACTTTTCCACGCTGGCACCTTTGCTGTGGCAGCAAAAGCTGGACGTTTGTCTTTTTTGCTCCGGAGGCTGCCGAAAGCGAAAACAGGTGCTTTTGAGGATGGAGTCCGCAGGAAAGCAGAGAGGGCCAAATTGTCTGTGGCATTTGAAAGGGTTCCAGGAGGCAGTGAGAACCAGCATTACTTTTCCCCGCTGGCACCTTTGCTGTGGCAGCAAAAGCTGGACGTTTGTCTTTTTTGCTCCGGAGGCTGCCGAAAGCGAAAACAGGTGCTTTTGAGGATGGAGTCCGCAGGAAAGCAGAGAGGGCCAAATTGTCTGGGGCATTTGAAGAGGTTCCAGGAGGCAGTGAGAACCAGCATTACTTTTCCCCGCTGGCACCTTTGCTGTGGCAGCAAAAGCTGGACGTTTGTCTTTTTTGCTCCGGAGGCTGCCGAAAGCGAAAACAGGTGCTTTTGAGGATGGAGTCCGCAGGAAAGCAGAGAGGGCCAAATTGTCTGGGGCATTTGAAAGGGTTCCAGGAGGCAGTGAGAACCAGCATTACTTTTCCCCGCTGGCTCCTTTGCTGTGGCAGCAAAAGCTGGACGTTTGTCTTTTTTGCTCCGGAGGCTGCCGAAAGCGAAAACAGGTGCTTTTGAGGATGGAGTCCGCAGGAAAGCAGAGAGGGCCAAATTGTCTGTGGCATTTGAAAGAGTTCCAGGAGGCAGTGAGAACCAGCATTACTTTTCCCCGCTGGCACCTTTGCTGTGGCAGCAAAAGCTGGACGTTTGTCTTTTTACCACCGGAGGCTGCCGAAAGTGAAAAAAGGCGCTTTTGAGGATAGAGTCCGCAGGAAAGCAGAGAGGGCCAAATTGTCAGGGGCATTTGAAGAGGTTCCAGGAGGCAGTGAGAACCAGCATTACTTTTCCCCGCTGGCACCTTTGCTGTGGCAGCAAAAGCTGGACGTTTGTCTTTTTTGCTCCGGAGGCTGCCGAAAGCGAAAACAGGTGCTTTTGAGGATGGAGTCCGCAGGAAAGCAGAGAGGGCCAAATTGTCTGTGGCATTTGAAAGGGTTCCAGGAGGCAGTGAGAACCAGCATTACTTTTCCCCGCTGGCACCTTTGCTGTGGCAGCAAAAGCTGGACGTTTGTCTTTTTTGCTCCGGAGGCTGCCAAAAGCGAAAACAGGTGCTTTTGAAGATGGAGTCCGCAGGAAAGCAGAGAGGGCCAAATTGTCTGGGGCATTTGAAGAGGTTCCAGGAGGCAGTGAGAACCAGCATTACTTTTCCCCGCTGGCACCTTTGCTGTGGCAGCAAAAGCTGGACGTTTGTCTTTTTTGCTCCGGAGGCTGCCGAAAGCGAAAACAGGTGCTTTTGAGGATGGAGTCCGCAGGAAAGCAGAGAAGGCCAAATTGTCTGTGGCATTTGAAAGGGTTCCAGGAGGCAGTGAGAACCAGCATTACTTTTCCCCGCTGGCACCTTTGCTGTGGCAGCAAAAGCTGGACGTTTGTCTTTTTTGCTCCGGAGGCTGCCGAAAGCGAAAACAGGTGCTTTTGAGGATGGAGTCCGCAGGAAAGCAGAGAGGGCCAAATTGTCTGTGGCATTTGAAAGGGTTCCAGGAGGCAGTGAGAACCAGCATTACTTTTCCCCGCTGGCACCTTTGCTGTGGCAGCAAAAGCTGGACGTTTGTCTTTTTTGCTCCGGAGGCTGCCGAAAGCGAAAACAGGTGCTTTTGAGGATGGAGTCCACAGAAAAGCAGAGAGGGCCAAATTGTCTGTGGCATTTGAAAGGGTTCCAGGAGGCAGTGAGAACGAGCATTACTTTTCCCCGCTGGCACCTTTGCTGTGGCAGCAAAAGCTGGACGTTTGTCTTTTATGCTCCGGAGGCTGCCGAAAGCGAAAATAGGTGCTTTTGAGGATGGAGTCCGCAGGAAAGCAGAGAGGGCCAAATTGTCTGTGGCATTTGAAAGAGTTCCAGGAGGCAGTGAGAACCAGCATTACTTTTCCCCGCTGGCACCTTTGCTGTGGCAGCAAAAGCTGGACGTTTGTCTTTTTACGACCGGAGGGCGCCGAAAGTGAAAAAAGGCGCTTTTGAGGATAGATTCCGCAGGAAAGCAGAGAGGGCCAAATTGTCAGGGGCATTTGAAAGGGTTCCAGGAGGCAGTGAGAACCAGTTTACTTTTCCCCGCTGGCACCTTTGCTGTGGCAGCAAAAGCTGGACGTTTGTCTTTTTTGCTCCGGAGGCTGCCGAAAGCGAAAACAGGTGCTTTTGAGGATGGAGTCCGCAGGAAAGCAGAGAGGGCCAAATTGTCTGGGGCATTTGAAAGGGTTCCAGGAGGCAGTGAGAACCAGCATTACTTTTCCCCGCTGGCACTTTTGCTGTGGCAGCAAAAGCTGGACGTTTGTCTTTTTTGCTCCGGAGGCTGCCGAAAGCGAAAACAGGTGCTTTTGAGGATGGAGTCCGCAGGAAAGCAGAGAGGGCCAAATTGTCTGTGGCATTTGAAAGGGTTCCAGGAGGCAGTGAGAACCAGCATTACTTTTCCCCGCTGGCACCTTTGCTGTGGCAGCAAAAGCTGGACGTTTGTCTTTTTTGCTCCGGATGCTGCCGAAAGCGAAAACAGGTGCTTTTGAGGATGGAGTCCGCAGGAAAGCAGAGAGGGCCAAATTGTCTGTGGCATTTGAAAGGGTTCCAGGAGGCAGTGAGAACCAGCATTACTTTTCCCCGCTGGCACCTTTGCTGTGGCAGCAAAAGCTGGACGTTTGTCTTTTTTGCTCCGGAGGCTGCCAAAAGCGAAAACAGGTGCTTTTGAGGATGGAGTCCGCAGGAAAGCAGAGAGGGCCAAATTGTCTGGGGCATTTGAAGAGGTTCCAGGAGGCAGTGAGAACCAGCATTACTTTTCCCCGCTGGCACCTTTGCTGTGGCAGCAAAAGCTGGACGTTTGTCTTTTTTGCTCCGGAGGCTGCCGAAAGCGAAAACAGGTGCTTTTGAGGATGGAGTCCGCAGGAAAGCAGAGAGGGCCAAATTGTCTGTGGCATTTGAAAGGGTTCCAGGAGGCAGTGAGAACCAGCATTACTTTTCCCCGCTGGCACCTTTGCTGTGGCAGCAAAAGCTGGACGTTTGTCTTTTTTGCTCCGGAGGCTGCCGAAAGCGAAAACAGGTGCTTTTGAGGATGGAGTCCGCAGGAAAGCAGAGAGGGCCAAATTGTCTGTGGCATTTGAAAGGGTTCCAGGAGGCAGTGAGAACCAGCATTACTTTTCCCCGCTGGCACCTTTGCTCTGGCAGCAAAAGCTGGACGTTTGTCTTTTTTGCTCCGGAGGTTGCCGAAAGCGAAAACAGGTGCTTTTGAGGATGGAGTCCGCAGGAAAGCAGAGAGGGCCAAATTGTCTGTGGCATTTGAAAGGGTTCCAGGAGGCAGTGAGAACCAGCATTACTTTTCCCCGCTGGCACCTTTGCTGTGGCAGCAAAAGCTGGACGTTTGTCTTTTTTGCTCCGGAGGCTGCCGAAAGCGAAAACAGGTGCTTTTGAGGATGGAGTCCGCAGGAAAGCAGAGAGGGCCAAATTGTCTGTGGCATTTGAAAGGGTTCCAGGAGGCAGTGAGAACCAGCATTACTTTTCCCCGCTGGCACCTTTGCTGTGGCAGCAAAACCTGGACGTTTGTCTTTTTTGCTCCGGAGGTTGCCGAAAGCGAAAACAGGTGCTTTTGAGGATGGGGTCCGCAGGAAAGCAGAGAGGGCCAAATTGTCTGGGGCATTTGAAAGGGTTCCAGGAGGCAGTGAGAACCAGCATTACTTTTCCCCGCTGGCTCCTTTGCTGTGGCAGCAAAAGCTGGACGTTTGTCTTTTTTGCTCCGGAGGCTGCCGAAAGCGAAAACAGGTGCTTTTGAGGATGGAGTCCGCAGGAAAGCAGAGAGGGCCAAATTGTCTGTGGCATTTGAAAGAGTTCCAGGAGGCAGTGAGAACCAGCATTACTTTTCCCCGCTGGCACCTTTGCTGTGGCAGCAAAAGCTGGACGTTTGTCTTTTTACCACCGGAGGGCGCCGAAAGTGAAAAAAGGCGCTTTTGAGGATAGAGTCCGCAGGAAAGCAGAGAGGGCCAAATTGTCAGGGGCATTTGAAGAGGTTCCAGGAGGCAGTGAGAACCAGCATTACTTTTCCCCGCTGGCACCTTTGCTGTGGCAGCAAAAGCTGGACGTTTGTCTTTTTTGCTCCGGAGGCTGCCGAAAGCGAAAACAGGTGCTTTTGAGGATGGAGTCCGCAGGAAAGCAGAGAGGGCCAAATTGTCTGTGGCATTTGAAAGGGTTCCAGGAGGCAGTGAGAACCAGCATTACTTTTCCCCGCTGGCACCTTTGCTGTGGCAGCAAAAGCTGGACGTTTGTCTTTTTTGCTCCGGAGGCTGCCGAAAGCGAAAACAGGTGCTTTTGAGGATGGAGTCCGCAGGAAAGCAGAGAGGGCCAAATTGTCTGTGGCATTTGAAAGGGTTCCAGGAGGCAGTGAGAACCAGCATTACTTTTCCCCGCTGGCACCTTTGCTGTGGCAGCAAAAGCTGGACGTTTGTCTTTTTTGCTCCGGAGGTTGCCGAAAGCGAAAACAGGTGCTTTTGAGGATGGAGTCCGCAGGAAAGCAGAGAGGGCCAAATTGTCTGTGGCATTTGAAAGGGTTCCAGGAGGCAGTGAGAACCAGCATTACTTTTCCCCGCTGGCACCTTTGTTGTGGCAGCAAAAGCTGGACGTTTGTCTTTTTTGCTCCGGACGCTGCCGAAAGCGAAAACAGGTGCTTTTGAGGATGGAGTCCGCAGGAAAGCAGAGAGGGCCAAATTGTCTGTGGCATTTGAAAGGGTTCCAGGAGGCAGTGAGAACCAGCATTACTTTTCCCCGCTGGCACCTTTGCTGTGGCAGCAAAAGCTGGACGTTTGTCTTTTTTGCTCCGGAGGCTGCCGAAAGCGAAAACAGGTGCTTTTGAGGATGGAGTCCGCAGGAAAGCAGAGAGGGCCAAATTGTCTGGGGCATTTGAAGAGGTTCCAGGAGGCAGTGAGAACCAGCATTACTTTTCCCCGCTGGCACCTTTGCTGTGGCAGCTAAAGCTGGACGTTTGTCTTTTTTGCTCCGGAGGCTGCCGAAAGCGAAAACAGGTGCTTTTGAGGATGGAGTCCGCAGGAAAGCAGAGAAGGCCAAATTGTCTGTGGCATTTGAAAGGGTTCCAGGAGGCAGTGAGAACCAGCATTACTTTTCCCCGCTGGCACCTTTGCTGTGGCAGCAAAAGCTGGACGTTTGTCTTTTTTGCTCCGGAGGCTGCCGAAAGCGAAAACAGGTGCTTTTGAGGATGGAGTCCGCAGGAAAGCAGAGAGGGCCAAATTGTCTGTGGCATTTGAAAGGGTTCCAGGAGGCAGTGAGAACCAGCATTACTTTTCCACGCTGGCACCTTTGCTGTGGCAGCAAAAGCTGGACGTTTGTCTTTTTTGCTCCGGAGGCTGCCGAAAGCGAAAACAGGTGCTTTTGAGGATGGAGTCCGCAGGAAAGCAGAGAGGGCCAAATTGTCTGTGGCATTTGAAAGGGTTCCAGGAGGCAGTGAGAACCAGCATTACTTTTCCCCGCTGGCACCTTTGCTGTGGCAGCAAAAGCTGGACGTTTGTCTTTTTTGCTCCGGAGGCTGCCGAAAGCGAAAACAGGTGCTTTTGAGGATGGAGTCCGCAGGAAAGCAGAGAGGGCCAAATTGTCTGGGGCATTTGAAGAGGTTCCAGGAGGCAGTGAGAACCAGCATTACTTTTCCCCGCTGGCACCTTTGCTGTGGCAGCAAAAGCTGGACGTTTGTCTTTTTTGCTCCGGAGGCTGCCGAAAGCGAAAACAGGTGCTTTTGAGGATGGAGTCCGCAGGAAAGCAGAGAGGGCCAAATTGTCTGGGGCATTTGAAAGGGTTCCAGGAGGCAGTGAGAACCAGCATTACTTTTCCCCGCTGGCTCCTTTGCTGTGGCAGCAAAAGCTGGACGTTTGTCTTTTTTGCTCCGGAGGCTGCCGAAAGCGAAAACAGGTGCTTTTGAGGATGGAGTCCGCAGGAAAGCAGAGAGGGCCAAATTGTCTGTGGCATTTGAAAGAGTTCCAGGAGGCAGTGAGAACCAGCATTACTTTTCCCCGCTGGCACCTTTGCTGTGGCAGCAAAAGCTGGACGTTTGTCTTTTTACCACCGGAGGCTGCCGAAAGTGAAAAAAGGTGCTTTTGAGGATGGAGTCCGCAGGAAAGCAGAGAGGGCCAAATTGTCTGGGGCATTTGAAGAGGTTCCAGGAGGCAGTGAGAACCAGCATTACTTTTCCCCGCTGGCACCTTTGCTGTGGCAGCAAAAGCTGGACGTTTGTCTTTTTTGCTCCGGAGGCTGCCGAAAGCGAAAACAGGTGCTTTTGAGGATGGAGTCCGCAGGAAAGCAGAGAGGGCCAAATTGTCTGTGGCATTTGAAAGGGTTCCAGGAGGCAGTGAGAACCAGCATTACTTTTCCCCGCTGGCACCTTTGCTGTGGCAGCAAAAGCTGGACGTTTGTCTTTTTTGCTCCGGAGGCTGCCAAAAGCGAAAACAGGTGCTTTTGAAGATGGAGTCCGCAGGAAAGCAGAGAGGGCCAAATTGTCTGGGGCATTTGAAGAGGTTCCAGGAGGCAGTGAGAACCAGCATTACTTTTCCCCGCTGGCACCTTTGCTGTGGCAGCAAAAGCTGGACGTTTGTCTTTTTTGCTCCGGAGGCTGCCGAAAGCGAAAACAGGTGCTTTTGAGGATGGAGTCCGCAGGAAAGCAGAGAGGGCCAAATTGTCTGTGGCATTTGAAAGGGTTCCAGGAGGCAGTGAGAACCAGCATTACTTTTCCCCGCTGGCACCTTTGCTGTGGCAGCAAAAGCTGGACGTTTGTCTTTTTTGCTCCGGAGGCTGCCGAAAGCGAAAACAGGTGCTTTTGAGGATGGAGTCCGCAGGAAAGCAGAGAGGGCCAAATTGTCTGTGGCATTTGAAAGGGTTCCAGGAGGCAGTGAGAACCAGCATTACTTTTCCCCGCTGGCACCTTTGCTGTGGCAGCAAAAGCTGGACGTTTGTCTTTTTTGCTCCGGAGGCTGCCGAAAGCGAAAACAGGTGCTTTTGAGGATGGAGTCCACAGAAAAGCAGAGAGGGCCAAATTGTCTGTGGCATTTGAAAGGGTTCCAGGAGGCAGTGAGAACGAGCATTACTTTTCCCCGCTGGCACCTTTGCTGTGGCAGCAAAAGCTGGACGTTTGTCTTTTATGCTCCGGAGGCTGCCGAAAGCGAAAATAGGTGCTTTTGAGGATGGAGTCCGCAGGAAAGCAGAGAGGGCCAAATTGTCTGTGGCATTTGAAAGAGTTCCAGGAGGCAGTGAGAACCAGCATTACTTTTCCCCGCTGGCACCTTTGCTGTGGCAGCAAAAGCTGGACGTTTGTCTTTTTACGACCGGAGGGCGCCGAAAGTGAAAAAAGGCGCTTTTGAGGATAGATTCCGCAGGAAAGCAGAGAGGGCCAAATTGTCAGGGGCATTTGAAAGGGTTCCAGGAGGCAGTGAGAACCAGTTTACTTTTCCCCGCTGGCACCTTTGCTGTGGCAGCAAAAGCTGGACGTTTGTCTTTTTTGCTCCGGAGGCTGCCGAAAGCGAAAACAGGTGCTTTTGAGGATGGAGTCCGCAGGAAAGCAGAGAGGGCCAAATTGTCTGGGGCATTTGAAAGGGTTCCAGGAGGCAGTGAGAACCAGCATTACTTTTCCCCGCTGGCACTTTTGCTGTGGCAGCAAAAGCTGGACGTTTGTCTTTTTTGCTCCGGAGGCTGCCGAAAGCGAAAACAGGTGCTTTTGAGGATGGAGTCCGCAGGAAAGCAGAGAGGGCCAAATTGTCTGTGGCATTTGAAAGGGTTCCAGGAGGCAGTGAGAACCAGCATTACTTTTCCCCGCTGGCACCTTTGCTGTGGCAGCAAAAGCTGGACGTTTGTCTTTTTTGCTCCGGAGGCTGCCGAAAGCGAAAACAGGTGCTTTTGAGGATGGAGTCCGCAGGAAAGCAGAGAGGGCCAAATTGTCTGGGGCATTTGAAGAGGTTCCAGGAGGCAGTGAGAACCAGCATTACTTTTCCCCGCTGGCACCTTTGCTGTGGCAGCAAAAGCTGGACGTTTGTCTTTTTTGCTCCGGAGGCTGCCGAAAGCGAAAACAGGTGCTTTTGAGGATGGAGTCCGCAGGAAAGCAGAGAGGGCCAAATTGTCTGTGGCATTTGAAAGGGTTCCAGGAGGCAGTGAGAACCAGCATTACTTTTCCCCGCTGGCACCTTTGCTGTGGCAGCAAAAGCTGGACGTTTGTCTTTTTTGCTCCGGAGGCTGCCGAAAGCGAAAACAGGTGCTTTTGAGGATGGAGTCCGCAGGAAAGCAGAGAGGGCCAAATTGTCTGTGGCATTTGAAAGGGTTCCAGGAGGCAGTGAGAACCAGCATTACTTTTCCCCGCTGGCACCTTTGCTGTGGCAGCAAAAGCTGGACGTTTGTCTTTTTTGCTCCGGAGGCTGCCGAAAGCGAAAACAGGTGCTTTTGAGGATGGAGTCCGCCGGAAAGCAGAGAGGGCCAAATTGTCTGTGGCATTTGAAAGGGTTCCAGGAGGCAGTGAGAACCAGCATTACTTTTCCCCGCTGGCACCTTTGCTGTGGCAGCAAAAGCTGGACGTTTGTCTTTTTTGCTCCGGAGGCTGCCGAAAGCGAAAACAGGTGCTTTTGAGGATGGAGTCCGCAGGAAAGCAGAGAGGGCCAAATTGTCTGTGGCATTTGAAAGGGTTCCAGGAGGCAGTGAGAACCAGCATTACTTTTCCCCGCTGGCACCTTTGCTGTGGCAGCAAAAGCTGGACGTTTGTCTTTTTTGCTCCGGAGGTTGCCGAAAGCGAAAACAGGTGCTTTTGAGGATGGGGTCCGCAGGAAAGCAGAGAGGGCCAAATTGTCTGGGGCATTTGAAAGGGTTCCAGGAGGCAGTGAGAACCAGCATTACTTTTCCCCGCTGGCTCCTTTGCTGTGGCAGCAAAAGCTGGACGTTTGTCTTTTTTGCTCCGGAGGCTGCCGAAAGCGAAAACAGGTGCTTTTGAGGATGGAGTCCGCAGGAAAGCAGAGAGGGCCAAATTGTCTGTGGCATTTGAAAGAGTTCCAGGAGGCAGTGAGAACCAGCATTACTTTTCCCCGCTGGCACCTTTGCTGTGGCAGCAAAAGCTGGACGTTTGTCTTTTTACCACCGGAGGGCGCCGAAAGTGAAAAAAGGCGCTTTTGAGGATAGAGTCCGCAGGAAAGCAGAGAGGGCCAAATTGTCAGGGGCATTTGAAGAGGTTCCAGGAGGCAGTGAGAACCAGCATTACTTTTCCCCGCTGGCACCTTTGCTGTGGCAGCAAAAGCTGGACGTTTGTCTTTTTTGCTCCGGAGGCTGCCGAAAGCGAAAACAGGTGCTTTTGAGGATGGAGTCCGCAGGAAAGCAGAGAGGGCCAAATTGTCTGTGGCATTTGAAAGGGTTCCAGGAGGCAGTGAGAACCAGCATTACTTTTCCCCGCTGGCACCTTTGCTGTGGCAGCAAAAGCTGGACGTTTGTCTTTTTTGCTCCGGAGGCTGCCGAAAGCGAAAACAGGTGCTTTTGAGGATGGAGTCCACAGGAAAGCAGAGAGGGCCAAATTGTCTGTGGCATTTGAAAGGGTTCCAGGAGGCAGTGAGAACCAGCATTACTTTTCCCCGCTGGCACCTTTGTTGTGGCAGCAAAAGCTGGACGTTTGTCTTTTTTGCTCCGGACGCTGCCGAAAGCGAAAACAGGTGCTTTTGAGGATGGAGTCCGCAGGAAAGCAGAGAGGGCCAAATTGTCTGTGGCATTTGAAAGGGTTCCAGGAGGCAGTGAGAACCAGCATTACTTTTCCCCGCTGGCACCTTTGCTGTGGCAGCAAAAGCTGGACGTTTGTCTTTTTTGCTCCGGAGGCTGCCGAAAGCGAAAACAGGTGCTTTTGAGGATGGAGTCCGCAGGAAAGCAGAGAGGGCCAAATTGTCTGTGGCATTTGAAAGGGTTCCAGGAGGCAGTGAGAACCAGCATTACTTTTCCCCGCTGGCACCTTTGTTGTGGCAGCAAAAGCTGGACGTTTGTCTTTTTTGCTCCGGACGCTGCCGAAAGCGAAAACAGGTGCTTTTGAGGATGGAGTCCGCAGGAAAGCAGAGAGGGCCAAATTGTCTGTGGCATTTGAAAGGGTTCCAGGAGGCAGTGAGAACCAGCATTACTTTTCCCCGCTGGCACCTTTGCTGTGGCAGCAAAAGCTGGACGTTTGTCTTTTTTGCTCCGGAGGCTGCCGAAAGCGAAAACAGGTGCTTTTGAGGATGGAGTCCGCAGGAAAGCAGAGAGGGCCAAATTGTCTGGGGCATTTGAAGAGGTTCCAGGAGGCAGTGAGAACCAGCATTACTTTTCCCCGCTGGCACCTTTGCTGTGGCAGCTAAAGCTGGACGTTTGTCTTTTTTGCTCCGGAGGCTGCCGAAAGCGAAAACAGGTGCTTTTGAGGATGGAGTCCGCAGGAAAGCAGAGAGGGCCAAATTGTCTGTGGCATTTGAAAGGGTTCCAGGAGGCAGTGAGAACCAGCATTACTTTTCCCCGCTGGCACCTTTGCTGTGGCAGCAAAAGCTGGACGTTTGTCTTTTTTGCTCCCGAGGTTGCCGAAAGCGAAAACAGGTGCTTTTGAGGATGGAGTCCGCAGGAAAGCAGAGAGGGCCAAATTGTCTGTGGCATTTGAAAGGGTTCCAGGAGGCAGTGAGAACCAGCATTACTTTTCCCCGCTGGCACCTTTGTTGTGGCAGCAAAAGCTGGACGTTTGTCTTTTTTGCTCCGGACGCTGCCGAAAGCGAAAACAGGTGCTTTTGAGGATGGAGTCCGCAGGAAAGCAGAGAGGGCCAAATTTTCTGGAGCATTTGAAAGGGTTCCAGGAGGCAGTGAGAACCAGCATTACTTTTCCCCGCTGGCACCTTTGCTGTGGCAGCAAAAGCTGGACGTTTGTCTTTTTTGCTCCGGAGGCTGCCGAAAGCGAAAACAGGTGCTTTTGAGGATGGAGTCCGCAGGAAAGCAGAGAGGGCCAAATTGTCTGGGGCATTTGAAAGGGTTCCAGGAGGCAGTGAGAACCAGCATTACTTTTCCCCGCTGGCACCTTTGCTGTGGCAGCAAAAGCTGGACGTTTGTCTTTTTTGCTCCGGAGGCTGCCGAAAGCGAAAACAGGTGCTTTTGAGGATGGAGTCCACAGAAAAGCAGAGAGGGCCAAATTGTCTGTGGCATTTGAAAGGGTTCCAGGAGGCAGTGAGAACGAGCATTACTTTTCCCCGCTGGCACCTTTGCTGTGGCAGCAAAAGCTGGACGTTTGTCTTTTATGCTCCGGAGGCTGCCGAAAGCGAAAATAGGTGCTTTTGAGGATGGAGTCCGCAGGAAAGCAGAGAGGGCCAAATTGTCTGTGGCATTTGAAAGAGTTCCAGGAGGCAGTGAGAACCAGCATTACTTTTCCCCGCTGGCACCTTTGCTGTGGCAGCAAAAGCTGGACGTTTGTCTTTTTACCACCGGAGGGCGCCGAAAGTGAAAAAAGGCGCTTTTGAGGATAGATTCCGCAGGAAAGCAGAGAGGGCCAAATTGTCTGTGGCATTTGAAAGGGTTCCAGGAGGCAGTGAGAACCAGCTTTACTTTTCCCCGCTGGCACCTTTGCTGTGGCAGCAAAAGCTGGACGTTTGTCTTTTTTGCTCCGGAGGCTGCCGAAAGCGAAAACAGGTGCTTTTGAGGATGGAGTCCGCAGGAAAGCAGAGAGGGCCAAATTGTCTGGGGCATTTGAAAGGGTTCCAGGAGGCAGTGAGAACCAGCATTACTTTTCCCCGCTGGCACTTTTGCTGTGGCAGCAAAAGCTGGACGTTTGTCTTTTTTGCTCCGGAGGCTGCCGAAAGCGAAAACAGGTGCTTTTGAGGATGGAGTCCGCAGGAAAGCAGAGAGGGCCAAATTGTCTGTGGCATTTGAAAGGGTTCCAGGAGGCAGTGAGAACCAGCATTACTTTTCCCCGCTGGCACCTTTGCTGTGGCAGCAAAAGCTGGACGTTTGTCTTTTTTGCTCCGGAGGCTGCCAAAAGCGAAAACAGGTGCTTTTGAGGATGGAGTCCGCAGGAAAGCAGAGAGGGCCAAATTGTCTGGGGCATTTGAAGAGGTTCCAGGAGGCAGTGAGAACCAGCATTACTTTTCCCCGCTGGCACCTTTGCTGTGGCAGCAAAAGCTGGACGTTTGTCTTTTTTGCTCCGGAGGCTGCCGAAAGCGAAAACAGGTGCTTTTGAGGATGGAGTCCGCAGGAAAGCAGAGAGGGCCAAATTGTCTGTGGCATTTGAAAGGGTTCCAGGAGGCAGTGAGAACCAGCATTACTTTTCCCCGCTGGCACCTTTGCTGTGGCAGCAAAAGCTGGACGTTTGTCTTTTTTGCTCCGGAGGCTGCCGAAAGCGAAAACAGGTGCTTTTGAGGATGGAGTCCGCAGGAAAGCAGAGAGGGCCAAATTGTCTGTGGCATTTGAAAGGGTTCCAGGAGGCAGTGAGAACCAGCATTACTTTTCCCCGCTGGCACCTTTGCTGTGGCAGCAAAAGCTGGACGTTTGTCTTTTTTGCTCCGGAGGTTGCCGAAAGCGAAAACAGGTGCTTTTGAGGATGGAGTCCGCAGGAAAGCAGAGAGGGCCAAATTGTCTGTGGCATTTGAAAGGGTTCCAGGAGGCAGTGAGAACCAGCATTACTTTTCCCCGCTGGCACCTTTGCTGTGGCAGCAAAAGCTGGACGTTTGTCTTTTTTGCTCCGGAGGCTGCCGAAAGCGAAAACAGGTGCTTTTGAGGATGGAGTCCGCAGGAAAGCAGAGAGGGCCAAATTGTCTGTGGCATTTGAAAGGGTTCCAGGAGGCAGTGAGAACCAGCATTACTTTTCCCCGCTGGCACCTTTGCTGTGGCAGCAAAACCTGGACGTTTGTCTTTTTTGCTCCGGAGGTTGCCGAAAGCGAAAACAGGTGCTTTTGAGGATGGGGTCCGCAGGAAAGCAGAGAGGGCCAAATTGTCTGGGGCATTTGAAAGGGTTCCAGGAGGCAGTGAGAACCAGCATTACTTTTCCCCGCTGGCTCCTTTGCTGTGGCAGCAAAAGCTGGACGTTTGTCTTTTTTGCTCCGGAGGCTGCCGAAAGCGAAAACAGGTGCTTTTGAGGATGGAGTCCGCAGGAAAGCAGAGAGGGCCAAATTGTCTGTGGCATTTGAAAGAGTTCCAGGAGGCAGTGAGAACCAGCATTACTTTTCCCCGCTGGCACCTTTGCTGTGGCAGCAAAAGCTGGACGTTTGTCTTTTTACCACCGGAGGGCGCCGAAAGTGAAAAAAGGCGCTTTTGAGGATAGAGTCCGCAGGAAAGCAGAGAGGGCCAAATTGTCAGGGGCATTTGAAAGGGTTCCAGGAGGCAGTGAGAACCAGCTTTACTTTTCCCCGCTGGCACCTTTGCTGTGGCAGCAAAAGCTGGACGTTTGTCTTTTTTGCTCCGGAGGCTGCCGAAAGCGAAAACAGGTGCTTTTGAGGATGGAGTCCGCAGGAAAGCAGAGAGGGCCAAATTGTCTGGGGCATTTGAAAGGGTTCCAGGAGGCAGTGAGAACCAGCATTACTTTTCCCCGCTGGCACTTTTGCTGTGGCAGCAAAAGCTGGACGTTTGTCTTTTTTGCTCCGGAGGCTGCCGAAAGCGAAAACAGGTGCTTTTGAGGATGGAGTCCGCAGGAAAGCAGAGAGGGCCAAATTGTCTGTGGCATTTGAAAGGGTTCCAGGAGGCAGTGAGAACCAGCATTACTTTTCCCCGCTGGCACCTTTGCTGTGGCAGCAAAAGCTGGACGTTTGTCTTTTTTGCTCCGGAGGCTGCCAAAAGCGAAAACAGGTGCTTTTGAGGATGGAGTCCGCAGGAAAGCAGAGAGGGCCAAATTGTCTGGGGCATTTGAAGAGGTTCCAGGAGGCAGTGAGAACCAGCATTACTTTTCCCCGCTGGCACCTTTGCTGTGGCAGCAAAAGCTGGACGTTTGTCTTTTTTGCTCCGGAGGCTGCCGAAAGCGAAAACAGGTGCTTTTGAGGATGGAGTCCGCAGGAAAGCAGAGAGGGCCAAATTGTCTGTGGCATTTGAAAGGGTTCCAGGAGGCAGTGAGAACCAGCATTACTTTTCCCCGCTGGCACCTTTGCTGTGGCAGCAAAAGCTGGACGTTTGTCTTTTTTGCTCCGGAGGCTGCCGAAAGCGAAAACAGGTGCTTTTGAGGATGGAGTCCGCAGGAAAGCAGAGAGGGCCAAATTGTCTGTGGCATTTGAAAGGGTTCCAGGAGGCAGTGAGAACCAGCATTACTTTTCCCCGCTGGCACCTTTGCTGTGGCAGCAAAAGCTGGACGTTTGTCTTTTTTGCTCCGGAGGTTGCCGAAAGCGAAAACAGGTGCTTTTGAGGATGGAGTCCGCAGGAAAGCAGAGAGGGCCAAATTGTCTGTGGCATTTGAAAGGGTTCCAGGAGGCAGTGAGAACCAGCATTACTTTTCCCCGCTGGCACCTTTGCTGTGGCAGCAAAAGCTGGACGTTTGTCTTTTTTGCTCCGGAGGCTGCCGAAAGCGAAAACAGGTGCTTTTGAGGATGGAGTCCGCAGGAAAGCAGAGAGGGCCAAATTGTCTGTGGCATTTGAAAGGGTTCCAGGAGGCAGTGAGAACCAGCATTACTTTTCCCCGCTGGCACCTTTGCTGTGGCAGCAAAACCTGGACGTTTGTCTTTTTTGCTCCGGAGGTTGCCGAAAGCGAAAACAGGTGCTTTTGAGGATGGGGTCCGCAGGAAAGCAGAGAGGGCCAAATTGTCTGGGGCATTTGAAAGGGTTCCAGGAGGCAGTGAGAACCAGCATTACTTTTCCCCGCTGGCTCCTTTGCTGTGGCAGCAAAAGCTGGACGTTTGTCTTTTTTGCTCCGGAGGCTGCCGAAAGCGAAAACAGGTGCTTTTGAGGATGGAGTCCGCAGGAAAGCAGAGAGGGCCAAATTGTCTGTGGCATTTGAAAGAGTTCCAGGAGGCAGTGAGAACCAGCATTACTTTTCCCCGCTGGCACCTTTGCTGTGGCAGCAAAAGCTGGACGTTTGTCTTTTTACCACCGGAGGGCGCCGAAAGTGAAAAAAGGCGCTTTTGAGGATAGAGTCCGCAGGAAAGCAGAGAGGGCCAAATTGTCAGGGGCATTTGAAGAGGTTCCAGGAGGCAGTGAGAACCAGCATTACTTTTCCCCGCTGGCACCTTTGCTGTGGCAGCAAAAGCTGGACGTTTGTCTTTTTTGCTCCGGAGGCTGCCGAAAGCGAAAACAGGTGCTTTTGAGGATGGAGTCCGCAGGAAAGCAGAGAGGGCCAAATTGTCTGTGGCATTTGAAAGGGTTCCAGGAGGCAGTGAGAACCAGCATTACTTTTCCCCGCTGGCACCTTTGCTGTGGCAGCAAAAGCTGGACGTTTGTCTTTTTTGCTCCGGAGGCTGCCGAAAGCGAAAACAGGTGCTTTTGAGGATGGAGTCCGCAGGAAAGCAGAGAGGGCCAAATTGTCTGTGGCATTTGAAAGAGTTCCAGGAGGCAGTGAGAACCAGCATTACTTTTCCCCGCTGGCACCTTTGCTGTGGCAGCAAAAGCTGGACGTTTGTCTTTTTTGCTCCGGAGGCTGCCGAAAGCGAAAACAGGTGCTTTTGAGGATGGAGTCCGCAGGAAAGCAGAGAGGGCCAAATTGTCAGGGGCATTTGAAAGGGTTCCAGGAGGCAGTGAGAACCAGCATTACTTTTCCCCGCTGGCACCTTTGCTGTGGCAGCAAAAGCTGGACGTTTGTCTTTTTTGCTCCGGAGGCTGCCGAAAGCGAAAACAGGTGCTTTTGAGGATGGAGTCCACAGGAAAGCAGAGAGGGCCAAATTGTCTGTGGCATTTGAAAGGGTTCCAGGAGGCAGTGAGAACCAGCATTACTTTTCCCCGCTGGCACATTTGTTGTGGCAGCAAAAGCTGGACGTTTGTCTTTTTTGCTCCGGACGCTGCCGAAAGCGAAAACAGGTGCTTTTGAGGATGGAGTCCGCAGGAAAGCAGAGAGGGCCAAATTGTCTGTGGCATTTGAAAGGGTTCCAGGAGGCAGTGAGAACCAGCATTACTTTTCCCCGCTGGCACCTTTGCTGTGGCAGCAAAAGCTGGACGTTTGTTTTTTTTGCTCCGGAGGTTGCCGAAAGCGAAAACAGGTGCTTTTGAGGATGGAGTCCACAGGAAAGCAGAGAGGGCCAAATTGTCTGTGGCATTTGAAAGGGTTCCAGGAGGCAGTGAGAACCAGCATTACTTTTCCCCGCTGGCACCTTTGCTGTGGCAGCAAAAGCTGGACGTTTGTCTTTTTTGCTCCGGAGGCTGCCGAAAGCGAAAACAGGTGCTTTTGAGGATGGAGTCCGCAGGAAAGCAGAGAGGGCCAAATTGTCTGTGGCATTTGAAAGGGTTCCAGGAGGCAGTGAGAACCAGCATTACTTTTCCCCGCTGGCACCTTTGCTGTGGCAGCAAAAGCTGGACGTTTGTCTTTTTTGCTCCGGAGGCTGCCAAAAGCGAAAACAGGTGCTTTTGAAGATGGAGTCCGCAGGAAAGCAGAGAGGGCCAAATTGTCTGGGGCATTTGAAAGGGTTCCAGGAGGCAGTGAGAACCAGCATTACTTTTCCCCGCTGGCACCTTTGCTGTGGCAGCAAAAGCTGGACGTTTGTCTTTTTTGCTCCGGAGGCTGCCGAAAGCGAAAACAGGTGCTTTTGAGGATGGAGTCCGCAGGAAAGCAGAGAGGGCCAAATTGTCTGTGGCATTTGAAAGGGTTCCAGGAGGCAGTGAGAACCAGCATTACTTTTCCCCGCTGGCACCTTTGCTGTGGCAGCAAAAGCTGGACGTTTGTCTTTTTTGCTCCGGAGGCTGCCGAAAGCGAAAACAGGTGCTTTTGAGGATGGAGTCCGCAGGAAAGCAGAGAGGGCCAAATTGTCTGGGGCATTTGAAAGGGTTCCAGGAGGCAGTGAGAACCAGCATTACTTTTCCCCGCTGGCACCTTTGCTGTGGCAGCAAAAGCTGGACGTTTGTCTTTTTACGACCGGAGGGCGCCGAAAGTGAAAAAAGGCGCTTTTGAGGATAGATTCCGCAGGAAAGCAGAGAGGGCCAAATTGTCAGGGGCATTTGAAAGGGTTCCAGGAGGCAGTGAGAACCAGCTTTACTTTTCCCCGCTGGCACCTTTGCTGTGGCAGCAAAAGCTGGACGTTTGTCTTTTTTGCTCCGGAGGCTGCCGAAAGCGAAAACAGGTGCTTTTGAGGATGGAGTCCGCAGGAAAGCAGAGAGGGCCAAATTGTCTGGGGCATTTGAAGAGGTTCCAGGAGGCAGTGAGAACCAGCATTACTTTTCCCCGCTGGCACCTTTGCTGTGGCAGCAAAAGCTGGACGTTTGTCTTTTTTGCTCCGGAGGCTGCCGAAAGCGAAAACAGGTGCTTTTGAGGATGGAGTCCGCAGGAAAGCAGAGAGGGCCAAATTGTCTGTGGCATTTGAAAGGGTTCCAGGAGGCAGTGAGAACCAGCATTACTTTTCCCCGCTGGCACCTTTGCTGTGGCAGCAAAAGCTGGACGTTTGTCTTTTTTGCTCCGGAGGTTGCCGAAAGCGAAAACAGGTGCTTTTGAGGATGGAGTCCGCAGGAAAGCAGAGAGGGCCAAATTGTCTGGAGCATTTGAAAGGGTTCCAGGAGGCAGTGAGAACCAGCATTACTTTTCCCCGCTGGCACCTTTGCTGTGGCAGCAAAAGCTGGACGTTTGTCTTTTTTGCTCCGGAGGCTGCCGAAAGCGAAAACAGGTGCTTTTGAGGATGGAGTCCGCAGGAAAGCAGAGAGGGCCAAATTGTCTGGGGCATTTGAAAGGGTTCCAGGAGGCAGTGAGAACCAGCATTACTTTTCCCCGCTGGCACCTTTGCTGTGGCAGCAAAAGCTGGACGTTTGTCTTTTTTGCTCCGGAGGCTGCCGAAAGCGAAAACAGGTGCTTTTGAGGATGGAGTCCGCAGGAAAGCAGAGAGGGCCAAATTGTCTGTGGCATTTGAAAGGGTTCCAGGAGGCAGTGAGAACCAGCATTACTTTTCCCCGCTGGCACCTTTGCTGTGGCAGCAAAAGCTGGACGTTTGTCTTTTTTGCTCCGGAGGCTGCCGAAAGTGAAAACAGGTGCTTTTGAGGCTGGAGTCCACAGAAAAGCAGAGAGGGCCAAATTGTCTGTGGCATTTGAAAGGGTTCCAGGAGGCAGTGAGAACCAGCATTACTTTTCCCCGCTGGCACCTTTGCTGTGGCAGCAAAAGCTGGACGTTTGTCTTTTTTGCTCCGGAGGCTGCCGAAAGCGAAAATAGGTGCTTTTGAGGATGGAGTCCGCAGGAAAGCAGAGAGGGCCAAATTGTCTGTGGCATTTGAAAGAGTTCCAGGAGGCAGTGAGAACCAGCATTACTTTTCCCCGCTGGCACCTTTGCTGTGGCAGCAAAAGCTGGACGTTTGTCTTTTTTGCTCCGGAGGCTGCCGAAAGCGAAAACAGGTGCTTTTGAGGATGGAGTCCACAGAAAAGCAGAGAGGGCCAAATTGTCTGTGGCATTTGAAAGGGTTCCAGGAGGCAGTGAGAACCAGCATTACTTTTCCCCGCTGGCACCTTTGCTGTGGCAGCAAAAGCTGGACGTTTGTCTTTTATGCTCCGGAGGCTGCCGAAAGCGAAAATAGGTGCTTTTGAGGATGGAGTCCGCAGGAAAGCAGAGAGGGCCAAATTGTCTGTGGCATTTGAAAGAGTTCCAGGAGGCAGTGAGAACCAGTTCCCCGCTGGCCAACCCCTTTGCTGTGGCAGCAAAAGCTGGACGTTTGGTCTTTTTACGACGCGAGGGCGCCGAAAGTGAAAAAAGGCGCTTTTGAGGATAGATTCCGCAGGAAAGCAGAGAGGGCCAAATTGTCAGGGGCATTTGAAAGGGTTCCAGGAGGCAGTGAGAACCAGCTTTACTTTTCCCCGCTGGCACCTTCTGCTGTGGCAGCAAAAGCTGGACGTTTGTCTTTTTTTCTCCGGAGGCTGCCGAAAGCGAAAACAGGTGCTTTTGAGGATGGAGTCCGCAGGAAAGCAGAGAGGGCCAAATTGTCTGTGGCATTTGAAGAGGTTCCAGGAGGCAGTGAGAACCAGCATTACTTTTCCCCGCTGGCACCTTTGCTGTGGCAGCAAAGCTGGACGTTTGTCTTTTTGCTCCGGAGGCTGCCGGAAAGCGAAAAACAGGTGCTTTTGAGGATGGAGTCCCAGGAAAGCAGAGAGGGCCAAATTGTCTGGGGCATTTGAAGGGTTCCAGGAGGCAGTGAGAACCAGCATTACTTTTCCCCGCTGGCACCTTTGCTGTGGCAGCAAAAGCTGGACGTTTGTCTTTTTTGCTCCGGAGGTTGCCGAAAGCGAAAACAGGTGCTTTTGAGGATGGAGTCCGCAGAAAGCAGAGAGGGCCAAATTGTCTGGAGCATTTGAAAGGGTTCCAGGAGGCAGTGAGAACCAGCATTACTTTTCCCCGCTGGCACCTTTGCTGTGGCAGCAAAAGCTGGACGTTTGTCTTTTTTGCTCCGGAGGCTGCCGAAAGCGAAAACAGGTGCTTTTGAGGATGGAGTCCGCAGGAAAGCAGAGAGGGCCAAATTGTCTGGGGGCATTTGAAAGGGTTCCAGGAGGCAGTGAGAACCAGCATTACTTTTCCCCGCTGGCACCTTTGCTGTGGCAGCAAAAGCTGGACGTTTGTCTTTTTTGCTCCGGAGGCTGCCGAAAGCGAAAACAGGTGCTTTTGAGGATGGAGTCCGCAGGAAAGCAGAGAGGGCCAAATTGTCTGTGGCATTTGAAAGGGTTCCAGGAGGCAGTGAGAACCAGCATTACTTTTCCCCGCTGGCACCTTTGCTGTGGCAGCAAAAGCTGGACGTTTGTCCTTTTTTTGCTCCGGAGGGCTGCCGAAAGCGAAAACAGGTGCTTTTGAGGATGGAGTCCGCAGGAAAGCAGAGAGGGCCAAATTGTCCGTGGCATTTGAAAGGGTTCCAGGAGGCAGTGAGAACCAGCATTACTTTTCCCCGCTGGCACCTTTGCTGTGGCAGCAAAAGCTGGACGTTTGTCTTTTATGCTCCGGAGGCTGCCGAAAGCGAAAATAGGTGCTTTTGAGGATGGAGTCCGCAGGAAAGCAGAGAGGGCCAAATTGTCTGTGGCATTTGAAAGAGTTCCAGGAGGCAGTGAGAACCAGCATTACTTTTCCCCGCTGGCACCTTTGCTGTGGCAGCAAAAGCTGGACGTTTGTCTTTTTACCACCGGAGGGCGCCGAAAGTGAAAAAAGGCGATTTGAGGATAGAGTCCGCAGGGAAAGCAGGAGAGGGCCAAATTGTCTGTGGCATTTGAAAGGGTTCCAGGAGGCAGTGAGAACCAGCATTACTTTTCCCCGCTGGCACCTTTGCTGTGGCAGCAAAAGCTGGACGTTTGTCTTTTTTGCTCCGGAGGCTGCCAAAAGCGAAAAACAGGTGCTTTTGAGGATGGAGTCCGCGGAAAGCAGAGAGGGCCAAATTGTCTGGGGCATTTGAAGAGGTTCCAGGAGGCAGTGAGAACCAGCATTACTTTTCCCCGCTGGCACCTTTGCTGTGGCAGCAAAAGCTGGACGTTTGTCTTTTTTGCTCCGGAGGCTGCCGAAAGCGAAAACAGGTGCTTTTGAGGATGGAGTCCGCAGGAAAGCAGAGAGGGCCAAATTGTCAGGGGCATTTGAAAGAGTTCCAGGAGGCAGTGAGAACCAGCATTACTTTTCCCCGCTGGCACCTTTGCTGTGGCAGCAAAAGCTGGACGTTTGTCTTTTTGCTCCGGAGGCTGCCGAAAGCGAAACAGGTGCTTTTGAGGATGGAGTCCACAGAAAAGCAGAGAGGGCCAAATTGTCTGTGGCATTTCAAAGGGTTCCAGGAGGCAGTGAGAACCAGCATTACTTTTCCCCGCTGGCACCTTTGTTGTGGCAGCAAAAGCTGGACGTTTGTCTTTTATGCTCGGAGGGCTGCCGAAAGCGAAAATAGGTGCTTTTGAGGATGGAGTCCCGCAGGAAAGCAGAGAGGGCCCAAATTGTCTGTGGCATTTGAAAGAGTTCCAGGAGGCAGTGAGAACCAGCATTACTTTTCCCCGCTGGCACCTTTGCTGTGGCAGCAAAAGCTGGACGTTTGTCTTTTACGACCGGAGGGCGCCGAAAGTGAAAAAAGGCGCTTTTGAGGATAGATTCCGCAGGAAAGCAGAGAGGGCCAAATTGTCAGGGGCATTTGAAAGGGTTCCAGGAGGCAGTGAGAACCAGCTTTACTTTTCCCGCTGGCACCTTTGCTGTGGCAGCAAAAGCTGGACGTTTGTCTTTTTTGCTCCGGAGGCTGCCGAAAGCGAAAACAGGTGCTTTTGAGGATGGAGTCCGCAGGAAAGCAGAGAGGGCCAAATTGTCTGTGGCATTTGAAAGGGTTCCAGGAGGCAGTGAGAACCAGCATTACTTTTCCCCGCTGGCACTTTTGCTGTGGCAGCAAAAGCTGGACGTTTGTCTTTTTTGCTCCGGAGGCTGCCGAAAGCGAAAACAGGTGCTTTTGAGGATGGAGTCCGCAGGAAAGCAGAGAGGGCCAAATTGTCTGTGGCATTGAAAGGGTTCCAGGAGGCAGTGAGAACCAGCATTACTTTTCCCCGCTGGCACCTTTGCTGTGGCAGCAAAAGCTGGACGTTTGTCTTTTTTGCTCCGGACGCTGCCGAAAGCGAAAACAGGTGCTTTTGAGGATGGAGTCCGCAGGAAAGCAGAGAGGGCCAAATTGTCTGTGGCATTTGAAAGGGTCCAGGAGGCAGTGAGAACCAGCATTACTTTTCCCCGCTGGCACCTTTGCTGTGGCAGCAAAAGCTGGACGTTTGTCTTTTTTGCTCCGGAGGCTGCCGAAAGCGAAAACAGGTGCTTTTGAGGATGGAGTCCGCAGGAAAGCAGAGAGGGCCAAATTGTCTGTGGCATTTGAAAGGGTTCCAGGAGGCAGTGAGAACCAGCATTACTTTTCCCCGCTGGCACCTTTGCTGTGGCAGCAAAAGCTGGGACGTTTGTCTTTTTTGCTCCGGAGGCTGCCGAAAGCGAAAACAGGTGCTTTTGAGGATGGAGTCCGCAGGAAAGCAGAGAGGGCCAAATTGTCTGTGGCATTTGAAAGGGTTCCAGGAGGCAGTGAGAACCAGCATTACTTTTCCCCGCTGGCACCTTTGCTGTGGCAGCAAAAGCTGGACGTTTGTCTTTTTTGCTCCGGAGGCTGCCGAAAGCGAAAACAGGTGCTTTTGAGGATGGAGTCCGCAGGAAAGCAGAGAGGGCCAAATTGTCAGGGGCATTTGAAGAGGTTCCAGGAGGCAGTGAGAACCAGCATTACTTTTCCCGCTGGCACCTTTGCTGTGGCAGCAAAAGCTGGACGTTTGTCTTTTTTGCTCCGGAGGCTGCCGAAAGCGAAAACAGGTGCTTTTGAGGATGGAGTCCGCAGGAAAGCAGAGAGGGCCAAATTGTCTGTGGCATTTGAAAGGGTTCCAGGAGGCAGTGAGAACCAGCATTACTTTTCCCCGCTGGCACTTTTGCTGTGGCAGCAAAAGCTGGACGTTTGTCTTTTTTGCTCCGGAGGCTGCCGAAAGCGAAAACAGGTGCTTTTGAGGATGGAGTCCGCAGGAAAGCAGAGAGGGCCAAATTGTCTGTGGCATTTGAAAGGGTTCCAGGAGGCAGTGAGAACCAGCATTACTTTTCCCCGCTGGCACCTTTGCTGTGGCAGCAAAAGCTGGACGTTTGTCTTTTTTGCTCCGGAGGCTGCCGAAAGCGAAAACAGGTGCTTTTGAGGATGGAGTCCGCAGGAAAGCAGAGAGGGCCAAATTGTCTGTGGCATTTGAAAGGGTTCCAGGAGGCAGTGAGAACCAGCATTACTTTTCCCCGCTGGCACCTTTGCTGTGGCAGCAAAAGCTGGACGTTTGTCTTTTTTGCTCCGGAGGCTGCCGAAAGCGAAAACAGGTGCTTTTGAGGATGGAGTCCGCAGGAAAGCAGAGAGGGCCAAATTGTCTGTGGCATTTGAAAGGGTTCCAGGAGGCAGTGAGAACCAGCATTACTTTTCCCCGCTGGCACCTTTGCTGTGGCAGCAAAAGCTGGACGTTTGTCTTTTTTGCTCCGGAGGCTGCCGAAAGCGAAAACAGGTGCTTTTGAGGATGGAGTCCGCAGGAAAGCAGAGAGGGCCAAATTGTCTGTGGCATTTGAAAGGGTTCCAGGAGGCAGTGAGAACCAGCATTACTTTTCCCCGCTGGCACCTTTGCTGTGGCAGCAAAGCTGGACGTTTGTCTTTTTTGCTCCGGAGGTTGCCGAAAGCGAAAACAGGTGCTTTTGAGGATGGAGTCCGCAGGAAAGCAGAGAGGGCCAAATTGTCTGGGGCATTTGAAGGGTTCCAGGAGGCAGTGAGAACCAGCATTACTTTTCCCCGCTGGCTCCTTTGCTGTGGCAGCAAAAGCTGGACGTTTGTCTTTTTTGCTCCGGAGGCTGCCGAAAGCGAAAACAGGTGCTTTTGAGGATGGAGTCCGCAGGAAAGCAGAGAGGGCCAAATTGTCTGTGGCATTTGAAAGAGTTCCAGGAGGCAGTGAGAACCAGCATTACTTTTCCCCGCTGGCACCTTTGCTGTGGCAGCAAAAGCTGGACGTTTGTCTTTTTACCACCGGAGGGCGCCGAAAGTGAAAAAAGGCGCTTTTGAGGATAGAGTCCGCAGGAAAGCAGAGAGGGCCAAATTGTCAGGGGCATTTGAAGAGGTTCCAGGAGGCAGTGAGAACCAGCATTACTTTTCCCGCTGGCACCTTTGCTGTGGCAGCAAAAGCTGGACGTTTGTCTTTTTTGCTCCGGAGGCTGCCGAAAGCGAAAACAGGTGCTTCTGAGGATGGAGTCCGCAGGAAAGCAGAGAGGGCCAAATTGTCTGTGGCATTTGAAAGGGTTCCAGGAGGCAGTGAGAACCAGCATTACTTTTCCCCGCTGGCACCTTTGCTGTGGCAGCAAAAGCTGGACGTTTGTCTTTTTTGCTCCGGAGGCTGCCGAAAGCGAAAACAGGTGCTTTTGAGGATGGAGTCCGCAGGAAAGCAGAGAGGGCCAAATTGTCTTGTGGCATTTGAAAGAGTTCCAGGAGGCAGTGAGAACCAGCATTACTTTTCCCCGCTGGCACCTTTGCTGTGGCAGCAAAAGCTGGACGTTTGTCTTTTTTGCTCCGGAGGCTGCCGAAAGCGAAAACAGGTGCTTTTGAGGATGGAGTCCGCAGGAAAGCAGAGAGGGCCAAATTGTCTGTGGCATTTGAAAGGGTTCCAGGAGGCAGTGAGAACCAGCATTACTTTTCCCCGCTGGCACCTTTGCTGTGGCAGCAAAAGCTGGACGTTTGTTTTTTTGCTCCGGAGGTTGCCGAAAGCGAAAAACAGGTGCTTTTTGAGGATGGAGTCCACAGGAAAGCAGAGAGGGCCAAATTGTCTGTGGCATTTGAAAGGGTTCCAGGAGGCAGTGAGAACCAGCATTACTTTTCCCCGCTGGCACCTTTGTTGTGGCAGCAAAAGCTGGACGTTTGTCTTTTTTTGCTCCGGACGCTGCCGAAAGCGAAAACAGGTGCTTTTGAGGATGGAGTCCGCAGGAAAGCAGAGAGGGCCAAATTGTCTGTGGCATTTGAAAGGGTTCCAGGAGGCAGTGAGAACCAGCATTACTTTTCCCCGCTGGCACCTTTGCTGTGGCAGCAAAAGCTGGACGTTTGTTTTTTTTGCTCCGGAGGTTGCCGAAAGCGAAAACAGGTGCTTTTGAGGATGGAGTCCACAGGAAAGCAGAGAGGGCCAAATTGTCTGTGGCATTTGAAAGGGTTCCAGGAGGCAGTGAGAACCAGCATTACTTTTCCCCGCTGGCACCTTTGCTGTGGCAGCAAAAGCTGGACGTTTGTCTTTTTTGCTCCGGAGGTTGCCGAAAGCGAAAACAGGTGCTTTTGAGGATGGAGTCCGCAGGAAAGCAGAGAGGGCCAAATTGTCTGTGGCATTTGAAAGGGTTCCAGGAGGCAGTGAGAACCAGCATTACTTTTCCCCGCTGGCACCTTTGTTGTGGCAGCAAAAGCTGGACGTTTGTCTTTTTTGCTCCGGACGCTGCCGAAAGCGAAAACAGGTGCTTTTGAGGATGGAGTCCGCAGGAAAGCAGAGAGGGCCAAATTGTCTGTGGCATTTGAAAGGGTTCCAGGAGGCAGTGAGAACCAGCATTACTTTTCCCCGCTGGCACCTTTGCTGTGGCAGCAAAAGCTGGACGTTTGTCTTTTTTGCTCCGGAGGCTGCCGAAAGCGAAAACAGGTGCTTTTGAGGATGGAGTCCGCAGGAAAGCAGAGAGGGCCAAATTGTCTGGGGCATTTGAAGAGGTTCCAGGAGGCAGTGAGAACCAGCATTACTTTTCCCCGCTGGCACCTTTGCTGTGGCAGCTAAAGCTGGACGTTTGTCTTTTTTGCTCCGGAGGCTGCCGAAAGCGAAAACAGGTGCTTTTGAGGATGGAGTCCGCAGGAAAGCAGAGAGGGCCAAATTGTCTGTGGCATTTGAAAGGGTTCCAGGAGGCAGTGAGAACCAGCATTACTTTTCCCCGCTGGCACCTTTGCTGTGGCAGCAAAAGCTGGACGTTTGTCTTTTTTGCTCCGGAGGTTGCCGAAAGCGAAAACAGGTGCTTTTGAGGATGGAGTCCGCAGGAAAGCAGAGAGGGCCAAATTGTCAGGGGCATTTGAAGAGGTTCCAGGAGGCAGTGAGAACCAGCATTACTTTTCCCCGCTGGCACCTTTGCTGTGGCAGCAAAAGCTGGACGTTTGTCTTTTTTGCTCCGGAGGCTGCCGAAAGCGAAAACAGGTGCTTTTGAGGATGGAGTCCGCAGGAAAGCAGAGAGGGCCAAATTGTCTGTGGCATTTGAAAGGGTTCCAGGAGGCAGTGAGAACCAGCATTACTTTTCCCCGCTGGCACTTTTGCTGTGGCAGCAAAAGCTGGACGTTTGTCTTTTTTGCTCCGGAGGCTGCCGAAAGCGAAAACAGGTGCTTTTGAGGATGGAGTCCGCAGGAAAGCAGAGAGGGCCAAATTGTCTGTGGCATTTGAAAGGGTTCCAGGAGGCAGTGAGAACCAGCATTACTTTTCCCCGCTGGCACCTTTGCTGTGGCAGCAAAAGCTGGACGTTTGTCTTTTTTGCTCCGGAGGCTGCCGAAAGCGAAAACAGGTGCTTTTGAGGATGGAGTCCGCAGGAAAGCAGAGAGGGCCAAATTGTCTGTGGCATTTGAAAGGGTTCCAGGAGGCAGTGAGAACCAGCATTACTTTTCCCCGCTGGCACCTTTGCTGTGGCAGCAAAACCTGGACGTTTGTCTTTTTTGCTCCGGAGGCTGCCGAAAGCGAAAACAGGTGCTTTTGAGGATGGAGTCCGCAGGAAAGCAGAGAGGGCCAAATTGTCTGTGGCATTTGAAAGGGTTCCAGGAGGCAGTGAGAACCAGCATTACTTTTCCCCGCTGGCACCTTTGCTGTGGCAGCAAAAGCTGGACGTTTGTCTTTTTTGCTCCGGAGGCTGCCGAAAGCGAAAACAGGTGCTTTTGAGGATGGAGTCCGCAGGAAAGCAGAGAGGGCCAAATTGTCTGTGGCATTTGAAAGGGTTCCAGGAGGCAGTGAGAACCAGCATTACTTTTCCCCGCTGGCACCTTTGCTGTGGCAGCAAAAGCTGGACGTTTGTCTTTTTTGCTCCGGAGGTTGCCGAAAGCGAAAACAGGTGCTTTTGAGGATGGAGTCCGCAGGAAAGCAGAGAGGGCCAAATTGTCTGGGGCATTTGAAAGGGTTCCAGGAGGCAGTGAGAACCAGCATTACTTTTCCCCGCTGGCTCCTTTGCTGTGGCAGCAAAAGCTGGACGTTTGTCTTTTTTGCTCCGGAGGCTGCCGAAAGCGAAAACAGGTGCTTTTGAGGATGGAGTCCGCAGGAAAGCAGAGAGGGCCAAATTGTCTGTGGCATTTGAAAGAGTTCCAGGAGGCAGTGAGAACCAGCATTACTTTTCCCCGCTGGCACCTTTGCTGTGGCAGCAAAAGCTGGACGTTTGTCTTTTTACCACCGGAGGGCGCCGAAAGTGAAAAAAGGCGCTTTTGAGGATAGAGTCCGCAGGAAAGCAGAGAGGGCCAAATTGTCAGGGGCATTTGAAGAGGTTCCAGGAGGCAGTGAGAACCAGCATTACTTTTCCCCGCTGGCACCTTTGCTGTGGCAGCAAAAGCTGGACGTTTGTCTTTTTTGCTCCGGAGGCTGCCGAAAGCGAAAACAGGTGCTTTTGAGGATGGAGTCCGCAGGAAAGCAGAGAGGGCCAAATTGTCTGTGGCATTTGAAAGGGTTCCAGGAGGCAGTGAGAACCAGCATTACTTTTCCCCGCTGGCACCTTTGCTGTGGCAGCAAAAGCTGGACGTTTGTCTTTTTTGCTCCGGAGGCTGCCGAAAGCGAAAACAGGTGCTTTTGAGGATGGAGTCCGCAGGAAAGCAGAGAGGGCCAAATTGTCTGTGGCATTTGAAAGAGTTCCAGGAGGCAGTGAGAACCAGCATTACTTTTCCCCGCTGGCACCTTTGCTGTGGCAGCAAAAGCTGGACGTTTGTCTTTTTTGCTCCGGAGGCTGCCGAAAGCGAAAACAGGTGCTTTTGAGGATGGAGTCCGCAGGAAAGCAGAGAGGGCCAAATTGTCTGTGGCATTTGAAAGGGTTCCAGGAGGCAGTGAGAACCAGCATTACTTTTCCCCGCTGGCACCTTTGCTGTGGCAGCAAAAGCTGGACGTTTGTTTTTTTTGCTCCGGAGGTTGCCGAAAGCGAAAACAGGTGCTTTTGAGGATGGAGTCCACAGGAAAGCAGAGAGGGCCAAATTGTCTGTGGCATTTGAAAGGGTTCCAGGAGGCAGTGAGAACCAGCATTACTTTTCCCCGCTGGCACCTTTGTTGTGGCAGCAAAAGCTGGACGTTTGTCTTTTTTGCTCCGGACGCTGCCGAAAGCGAAAACAGGTGCTTTTGAGGATGGAGTCCGCAGGAAAGCAGAGAGGGCCAAATTGTCTGTGGCATTTGAAAGGGTTCCAGGAGGCAGTGAGAACCAGCATTACTTTTCCCCGCTGGCACCTTTGCTGTGGCAGCAAAAGCTGGACGTTTGTTTTTTTTGCTCCGGAGGTTGCCGAAAGCGAAAACAGGTGCTTTTGAGGATGGAGTCCACAGGAAAGCAGAGAGGGCCAAATTGTCTGTGGCATTTGAAAGGGTTCCAGGAGGCAGTGAGAACCAGCATTACTTTTCCCCGCTGGCACCTTTGCTGTGGCAGCAAAAGCTGGACGTTTGTCTTTTTTGCTCCGGAGGTTGCCGAAAGCGAAAACAGGTGCTTTTGAGGATGGAGTCCGCAGGAAAGCAGAGAGGGCCAAATTGTCTGTGGCATTTGAAAGGGTTCCAGGAGGCAGTGAGAACCAGCATTACTTTTCCCCGCTGGCACCTTTGTTGTGGCAGCAAAAGCTGGACGTTTGTCTTTTTTGCTCCGGACGCTGCCGAAAGCGAAAACAGGTGCTTTTGAGGATGGAGTCCGCAGGAAAGCAGAGAGGGCCAAATTGTCTGTGGCATTTGAAAGGGTTCCAGGAGGCAGTGAGAACCAGCATTACTTTTCCCCGCTGGCACCTTTGCTGTGGCAGCAAAAGCTGGACGTTTGTCTTTTTTGCTCCGGAGGCTGCCGAAAGCGAAAACAGGTGCTTTTGAGGATGGAGTCCGCAGGAAAGCAGAGAGGGCCAAATTGTCTGGGGCATTTGAAGAGGTTCCAGGAGGCAGTGAGAACCAGCATTACTTTTCCCCGCTGGCACCTTTGCTGTGGCAGCTAAAGCTGGACGTTTGTCTTTTTTGCTCCGGAGGCTGCCGAAAGCGAAAACAGGTGCTTTTGAGGATGGAGTCCGCAGGAAAGCAGAGAGGGCCAAATTGTCTGTGGCATTTGAAAGGGTTCCAGGAGGCAGTGAGAACCAGCATTACTTTTCCCCGCTGGCACCTTTGCTGTGGCAGCAAAAGCTGGACGTTTGTCTTTTTTGCTCCGGAGGTTGCCGAAAGCGAAAACAGGTGCTTTTGAGGATGGAGTCCGCAGGAAAGCAGAGAGGGCCAAATTGTCTGTGGCATTTGAAAGGGTTCCAGGAGGCAGTGAGAACCAGCATTACTTTTCCCCGCTGGCACCTTTGTTGTGGCAGCAAAAGCTGGACGTTTGTCTTTTTTGCTCCGGACGCTGCCGAAAGCGAAAACAGGTGCTTTTGAGGATGGAGTCCGCAGGAAAGCAGAGAGGGCCAAATTGTCTGGAGCATTTGAAAGGGTTCCAGGAGGCAGTGAGAACCAGCATTACTTTTCCCCGCTGGCACCTTTGCTGTGGCAGCAAAAGCTGGACGTTTGTCTTTTTTGCTCCGGAGGCTGCCGAAAGCGAAAACAGGTGCTTTTGAGGATGGAGTCCGCAGGAAAGCAGAGAGGGCCAAATTGTCTGTGGCATTTGAAAGGGTTCCAGGAGGCAGTGAGAACCAGCATTACTTTTCCCCGCTGGCACCTTTGCTGTGGCAGCAAAAGCTGGACGTTTGTCTTTTTTGCTCCGGAGGTTGCCAAAAGCGAAAACAGGTGCTTTTGAGGATGGAGTCCGCAGGAAAGCAGAGAGGGCCAAATTGTCTGGGGCATTTGAAGAGGTTCCAGGAGGCAGTGAGAACCAGCATTACTTTTCCCCGCTGGCACCTTTGCTGTGGCAGCAAAAGCTGGACGTTTGTCTTTTTTGCTCCGGAGGCTGCCGAAAGCGAAAACAGGTGCTTTTGAGGATGGAGTCCACAGAAAAGCAGAGAGGGCCAAATTGTCTGTGGCATTTGAAAGGGTTCCAGGAGGCAGTGAGAACGAGCATTACTTTTCCCCGCTGGCACCTTTGCTGTGGCAGCAAAAGCTGGACGTTTGTCTTTTATGCTCCGGAGGCTGCCGAAAGCGAAAATAGGTGCTTTTGAGGATGGAGTCCGCAGGAAAGCAGAGAGGGCCAAATTGTCTGTGGCATTTGAAAGAGTTCCAGGAGGCAGTGAGAACCAGCATTACTTTTCCCCACTGGCACCTTTGCTGTGGCAGCAAAAGCTGGACGTTTGTCTTTTTACGACCGGAGGGCGCCGAAAGTGAAAAAAGGCGCTTTTGAGGATAGATTCCGCAGGAAAGCAGAGAGGGCCAAATTGTCAGGGGCATTTGAAAGGGTTCCAGGAGGCAGTGAGAACCAGCTTTACTTTTCCCCGCTGGCACCTTTGCTGTGGCAGCAAAAGCTGGACGTTTGTCTTTTTTGCTCCGGAGGCTGCCGAAAGCGAAAACAGGTGCTTTTGAGGATGGAGTCCGCAGGAAAGCAGAGAGGGCCAAATTGTCTGGGGCATTTGAAAGGGTTCCAGGAGGCAGTGAGAACCAGCATTACTTTTCCCCGCTGGCACTTTTGCTGTGGCAGCAAAAGCTGGACGTTTGTCTTTTTTGCTCCGGAGGCTGCCGAAAGCGAAAACAGGTGCTTTTGAGGATGGAGTCCGCAGGAAAGCAGAGAGGGCCAAATTGTCTGGGGCATTTGAAGAGGTTCCAGGAGGCAGTGAGAACCAGCATTACTTTTCCCCGCTGGCACCTTTGCTGTGGCAGCTAAAGCTGGACGTTTGTCTTTTTTGCTCCGGAGGCTGCCGAAAGCGAAAACAGGTGCTTTTGAGGATGGAGTCCGCAGGAAAGCAGAGAGGGCCAAATTGTCTGTGGCATTTGAAAGGGTTCCAGGAGGCAGTGAGAACCAGCATTACTTTTCCCCGCTGGCACCTTTGCTGTGGCAGCAAAAGCTGGACGTTTGTCTTTTTTGCTCCGGAGGCTGCCGAAAGCGAAAACAGGTGCTTTTGAGGATGGAGTCCGCAGGAAAGCAGAGAGGGCCAAATTGTCTGTGGCATTTGAAAGGGTTCCAGGAGGCAGTGAGAACCAGCATTACTTTTCCCCGCTGGCACCTTTGTTGTGGCAGCAAAAGCTGGACGTTTGTCTTTTTTGCTCCGGACGCTGCCGAAAGCGAAAACAGGTGCTTTTGAGGATGGAGTCCGCAGGAAAGCAGAGAGGGCCAAATTGTCTGGAGCATTTGAAAGGGTTCCAGGAGGCAGTGAGAACCAGCATTACTTTTCCCCGCTGGCACCTTTGCTGTGGCAGCAAAAGCTGGACGTTTGTCTTTTTTGCTCCGGAGGCTGCCGAAAGCGAAAACAGGTGCTTTTGAGGATGGAGTCCACAGAAAAGCAGAGAGGGCCAAATTGTCTGTGGCATTTGAAAGGGTTCCAGGAGGCAGTGAGAACGAGCATTACTTTTCCCCGCTGGCACCTTTGCTGTGGCAGCAAAAGCTGGACGTTTGTCTTTTATGCTCCGGAGGCTGCCGAAAGCGAAAACAGGTGCTTTTGAGGATGGAGTCCGCAGGAAAGCAGAGAGGGCCAAATTGTCTGTGGCATTTGAAAGAGTTCCAGGAGGCAGTGAGAACCAGCATTACTTTTCCCCGCTGGCACCTTTGCTGTGGCAGCAAAAGCTGGACGTTTGTCTTTTTACCACCGGAGGGCGCCGAAAGTGAAAAAAGGCGCTTTTGAGGATAGATTCCGCAGGAAAGCAGAGAGGGCCAAATTGTCAGGGGCATTTGAAAGGGTTCCAGGAGGCAGTGAGAACCAGCTTTACTTTTCCCCGCTGGCACCTTTGCTGTGGCAGCAAAAGCTGGACGTTTGTCTTTTTTGCTCCGGAGGCTGCCGAAAGCGAAAACAGGTGCTTTTGAGGATGGAGTCCGCAGGAAAGCAGAGAGGGCCAAATTGTCTGGGGCATTTGAAAGGGTTCCAGGAGGCAGTGAGAACCAGCATTACTTTTCCCCGCTGGCACTTTTGCTGTGGCAGCAAAAGCTGGACGTTTGTCTTTTTTGCTCCGGAGGCTGCCGAAAGCGAAAACAGGTGCTTTTGAGGATGGAGTCCGCAGGAAAGCAGAGAGGGCCAAATTGTCTGTGGCATTTGAAAGGGTTCCAGGAGGCAGTGAGAACCAGCATTACTTTTCCCCGCTGGCACCTTTGCTGTGGCAGCAAAAGCTGGACGTTTGTCTTTTTTGCTCCGGAGGCTGCCAAAAGCGAAAACAGGTGCTTTTGAGGATGGAGTCCGCAGGAAAGCAGAGAGGGCCAAATTGTCTGGGGCATTTGAAGAGGTTCCAGGAGGCAGTGAGAACCAGCATTACTTTTCGCCGCTGGCACCTTTGCTGTGGCAGCAAAAGCTGGACGTTTGTCTTTTTTGCTCCGGAGGCTGCCGAAAGCGAAAACAGGTGCTTTTGAGGATGGAGTCCGCAGGAAAGCAGAGAGGGCCAAATTGTCTGTGGCATTTGAAAGGGTTCCAGGAGGCAGTGAGAACCAGCATTACTTTTCCCCGCTGGCACCTTTGCTGTGGCAGCAAAAGCTGGACGTTTGTCTTTTTTGCTCCGGAGGCTGCCGAAAGCGAAAACAGGTGCTTTTGAGGATGGAGTTCGCAGGAAAGCAGAGAGGGCCAAATTGTCTGTGGCATTTGAAAGGGTTCCAGGAGGCAGTGAGAACCAGCATTACTTTTCCCCGCTGGCACCTTTGCTGTGGCAGCAAAAGCTGGACGTTTGTCTTTTTTGCTCCGGAGGCTGCCGAAAGCGAAAACAGGTGCTTTTGAGGATGGAGTCCGCAGGAAAGCAGAGAGGGCCAAATTGTCTGTGGCATTTGAAAGGGTTCCAGGAGGCAGTGAGAACCAGCATTACTTTTCCCCGCTGGCACCTTTGCTGTGGCAGCAAAAGCTGGACGTTTGTCTTTTTTGCTCCGGAGGCTGCCGAAAGCGAAAACAGGTGCTTTTGAGGATGGAGTCCGCAGGAAAGCAGAGAGGGCCAAATTGTCTGTGGCATTTGAAAGGGTTCCAGGAGGCAGTGAGAACCAGCATTACTTTTCCCCGCTGGCACCTTTGCTGTGGCAGCAAAAGCTGGACGTTTGTCTTTTTTGCTCCGGAGGTTGCCGAAAGCGAAAACAGGTGCTTTTGAGGATGGGGTCCGCAGGAAAGCAGAGAGGGCCAAATTGTCTGGGGCATTTGAAAGGGTTCCAGGAGGCAGTGAGAACCAGCATTACTTTTCCCCGCTGGCTCCTTTGCTGTGGCAGCAAAAGCTGGACGTTTGTCTTTTTTGCTCCGGAGGCTGCCGAAAGCGAAAACAGGTGCTTTTGAGGATGGAGTCCGCAGGAAAGCAGAGAGGGCCAAATTGTCTGTGGCATTTGAAAGAGTTCCAGGAGGCAGTGAGAACCAGCATTACTTTTCCCCGCTGGCACCTTTGCTGTGGCAGCAAAAGCTGGACGTTTGTCTTTTTACCACCGGAGGGCGCCGAAAGTGAAAAAAGGCGCTTTTGAGGATAGAGTCCGCAGGAAAGCAGAGAGGGCCAAATTGTCAGGGGCATTTGAAAGGGTTCCAGGAGGCAGTGAGAACCAGCATTACTTTTCCCCGCTGGCACCTTTGCTGTGGCAGCAAAAGCTGGACGTTTGTCTTTTTTGCTCCGGAGGCTGCCGAAAGCGAAAACAGGTGCTTTTGAGGATGGAGTCCGCAGGAAAGCAGAGAGGGCCAAATTGTCTGTGGCATTTGAAAGGGTTCCAGGAGGCAGTGAGAACCAGCATTACTTTTCCCCGCTGGCACCTTTGCTGTGGCAGCAAAAGCTGGACGTTTGTCTTTTTTGCTCCGGAGGCTGCCGAAAGCGAAAACAGGTGCTTTTGAGGATGGAGTCCGCAGGAAAGCAGAGAGGGCCAAATTGTCTGTGGCATTTGAAAGAGTTCCAGGAGGCAGTGAGAACCAGCATTACTTTTCCCCGCTGGCACCTTTGCTGTGGCAGCAAAAGCTGGACGTTTGTCTTTTTTGCTCCGGAGGCTGCCGAAAGCGAAAACAGGTGCTTTTGAGGATGGAGTCCGCAGGAAAGCAGAGAGGGCCAAATTGTCTGGGGCATTTGAAGAGGTTCCAGGAGGCAGTGAGAACCAGCATTACTTTTCCCCGCTGGCACCTTTGCTGTGGCAGCTAAAGCTGGACGTTTGTCTTTTTTGCTCCGGAGGCTGCCGAAAGCGAAAACAGGTGCTTTTGAGGATGGAGTCCGCAGGAAAGCAGAGAGGGCCAAATTGTCTGTGGCATTTGAAAGGGTTCCAGGAGGCAGTGAGAACCAGCATTACTTTTCCCCGCTGGCACCTTTGCTGTGGCAGCAAAAGCTGGACGTTTGTCTTTTTTGCTCCGGAGGTTGCCGAAAGCGAAAACAGGTGCTTTTGAGGATGGAGTCCGCAGGAAAGCAGAGAGGGCCAAATTGTCTGTGGCATTTGAAAGGGTTCCAGGAGGCAGTGAGAACCAGCATTACTTTTCCCCGCTGGCACCTTTGTTGTGGCAGCAAAAGCTGGACGTTTGTCTTTTTTGCTCCGGACGCTGCCGAAAGCGAAAACAGGTGCTTTTGAGGATGGAGTCCGCAGGAAAGCAGAGAGGGCCAAATTGTCTGGAGCATTTGAAAGGGTTCCAGGAGGCAGTGAGAACCAGCATTACTTTTCCCCGCTGGCACCTTTGCTGTGGCAGCAAAAGCTGGACGTTTGTCTTTTTTGCTCCGGAGGCTGCCGAAAGCGAAAACAGGTGCTTTTGAGGATGGAGTCCACAGAAAAGCAGAGAGGGCCAAATTGTCTGTGGCATTTGAAAGGGTTCCAGGAGGCAGTGAGAACGAGCATTACTTTTCCCCGCTGGCACCTTTGCTGTGGCAGCAAAAGCTGGACGTTTGTCTTTTATGCTCCGGAGGCTGCCGAAAGCGAAAACAGGTGCTTTTGAGGATGGAGTCCGCAGGAAAGCAGAGAGGGCCAAATTGTCTGTGGCATTTGAAAGAGTTCCAGGAGGCAGTGAGAACCAGCATTACTTTTCCCCGCTGGCACCTTTGCTGTGGCAGCAAAAGCTGGACGTTTGTCTTTTTTGCTCCGGAGGCTGCCGAAAGCGAAAACAGGTGCTTTTGAGGATGGAGTCCACAGAAAAGCAGAGAGGGCCAAATTGTCTGTGGCATTTGAAAGGGTTCCAGGAGGCAGTGAGAACGAGCATTACTTTTCCCCGCTGGCACCTTTGCTGTGGCAGCAAAAGCTGGACGTTTGTCTTTTATGCTCCGGAGGCTGCCGAAAGCGAAAACAGGTGCTTTTGAGGATGGAGTCCGCAGGAAAGCAGAGAGGGCCAAATTGTCTGTGGCATTTGAAAGAGTTCCAGGAGGCAGTGAGAACCAGCATTACTTTTCCCCGCTGGCACCTTTGCTGTGGCAGCAAAAGCTGGACGTTTGTCTTTTTTGCTCCGGAGGCTGCCGAAAGCGAAAACAGGTGCTTTTGAGGATGGAGTTCGCAGGAAAGCAGAGAGGGCCAAATTGTCTGTGGCATTTGAAAGGGTTCCAGGAGGCAGTGAGAACCAGCATTACTTTTCCCCGCTGGCACCTTTGCTGTGGCAGCAAAAGCTGGACGTTTGTCTTTTTTGCTCCGGAGGCTGCCGAAAGCGAAAACAGGTGCTTTTGAGGATGGAGTCCGCAGGAAAGCAGAGAGGGCCAAATTGTCTGTGGCATTTGAAAGGGTTCCAGGAGGCAGTGAGAACCAGCATTACTTTTCCCCGCTGGCACCTTTGCTGTGGCAGCAAAAGCTGGACGTTTGTCTTTTTTGCTCCGGAGGCTGCCGAAAGCGAAAACAGGTGCTTTTGAGGATGGAGTCCGCAGGAAAGCAGAGAGGGCCAAATTGTCTGTGGCATTTGAAAGGGTTCCAGGAGGCAGTGAGAACCAGCATTACTTTTCCCCGCTGGCACCTTTGCTGTGGCAGCAAAAGCTGGACGTTTGTCTTTTTTGCTCCGGAGGTTGCCGAAAGCGAAAACAGGTGCTTTTGAGGATGGGGTCCGCAGGAAAGCAGAGAGGGCCAAATTGTCTGGGGCATTTGAAAGGGTTCCAGGAGGCAGTGAGAACCAGCATTACTTTTCCCCGCTGGCTCCTTTGCTGTGGCAGCAAAAGCTGGACGTTTGTCTTTTTTGCTCCGGAGGCTGCCGAAAGCGAAAACAGGTGCTTTTGAGGATGGAGTCCGCAGGAAAGCAGAGAGGGCCAAATTGTCTGTGGCATTTGAAAGAGTTCCAGGAGGCAGTGAGAACCAGCATTACTTTTCCCCGCTGGCACCTTTGCTGTGGCAGCAAAAGCTGGACGTTTGTCTTTTTACCACCGGAGGGCGCCGAAAGTGAAAAAAGGCGCTTTTGAGGATAGAGTCCGCAGGAAAGCAGAGAGGGCCAAATTGTCAGGGGCATTTGAAGAGGTTCCAGGAGGCAGTGAGAACCAGCATTACTTTTCCCCGCTGGCACCTTTGCTGTGGCAGCAAAAGCTGGACGTTTGTCTTTTTTGCTCCGGAGGCTGCCGAAAGCGAAAACAGGTGCTTTTGAGGATGGAGTCCGCAGGAAAGCAGAGAGGGCCAAATTGTCTGTGGCATTTGAAAGGGTTCCAGGAGGCAGTGAGAACCAGCATTACTTTTCCCCGCTGGCACCTTTGCTGTGGCAGCAAAAGCTGGACGTTTGTCTTTTTTGCTCCGGAGGCTGCCGAAAGCGAAAACAGGTGCTTTTGAGGATGGAGTCCGCAGGAAAGCAGAGAGGGCCAAATTGTCTGTGGCATTTGAAAGAGTTCCAGGAGGCAGTGAGAACCAGCATTACTTTTCCCCGCTGGCACCTTTGCTGTGGCAGCAAAAGCTGGACGTTTGTCTTTTTTGCTCCGGAGGCTGCCGAAAGCGAAAACAGGTGCTTTTGAGGATGGAGTCCGCAGGAAAGCAGAGAGGGCCAAATTGTCAGGGGCATTTGAAAGGGTTCCAGGAGGCAGTGAGAACCAGCATTACTTTTCCCCGCTGGCACCTTTGCTGTGGCAGCAAAAGCTGGACGTTTGTCTTTTTTGCTCCGGAGGTTGCCGAAAGCGAAAACAGGTGCTTTTGAGGATGGAGTCCACAGGAAAGCAGAGAGGGCCAAATTGTCTGTGGCATTTGAAAGGGTTCCAGGAGGCAGTGAGAACCAGCATTACTTTTCCCCGCTGGCACCTTTGTTGTGGCAGCAAAAGCTGGACGTTTGTCTTTTTTGCTCCGGACGCTGCCGAAAGCGAAAACAGGTGCTTTTGAGGATGGAGTCCGCAGGAAAGCAGAGAGGGCCAAATTGTCTGTGGCATTTGAAAGGGTTCCAGGAGGCAGTGAGAACCAGCATTACTTTTCCCCGCTGGCACCTTTGCTGTGGCAGCAAAAGCTGGACGTTTGTTTTTTTTGCTCCGGAGGTTGCCGAAAGCGAAAACAGGTGCTTTTGAGGATGGAGTCCACAGGAAAGCAGAGAGGGCCAAATTGTCTGTGGCATTTGAAAGGGTTCCAGGAGGCAGTGAGAACCAGCATTACTTTTCCCCGCTGGCACCTTTGCTGTGGCAGCAAAAGCTGGACGTTTGTCTTTTTTGCTCCGGAGGTTGCCGAAAGCGAAAACAGGTGCTTTTGAGGATGGAGTCCGCAGGAAAGCAGAGAGGGCCAAATTGTCTGTGGCATTTGAAAGGGTTCCAGGAGGCAGTGAGAACCAGCATTACTTTTCCCCGCTGGCACCTTTGTTGTGGCAGCAAAAGCTGGACGTTTGTCTTTTTTGCTCCGGACGCTGCCGAAAGCGAAAACAGGTGCTTTTGAGGATGGAGTCCGCAGGAAAGCAGAGAGGGCCAAATTGTCTGTGGCATTTGAAAGGGTTCCAGGAGGCAGTGAGAACCAGCATTACTTTTCCCCGCTGGCACCTTTGCTGTGGCAGCAAAAGCTGGACGTTTGTCTTTTTTGCTCCGGAGGCTGCCGAAAGCGAAAACAGGTGCTTTTGAGGATGGAGTCCGCAGGAAAGCAGAGAGGGCCAAATTGTCTGGGGCATTTGAAGAGGTTCCAGGAGGCAGTGAGAACCAGCATTACTTTTCCCCGCTGGCACCTTTGCTGTGGCAGCTAAAGCTGGACGTTTGTCTTTTTTGCTCCGGAGGCTGCCGAAAGCGAAAACAGGTGCTTTTGAGGATGGAGTCCGCAGGAAAGCAGAGAGGGCCAAATTGTCTGTGGCATTTGAAAGGGTTCCAGGAGGCAGTGAGAACCAGCATTACTTTTCCCCGCTGGCACCTTTGCTGTGGCAGCAAAAGCTGGACGTTTGTCTTTTTTGCTCCGGAGGTTGCCGAAAGCGAAAACAGGTGCTTTTGAGGATGGAGTCCGCAGGAAAGCAGAGAGGGCCAAATTGTCTGTGGCATTTGAAAGGGTTCCAGGAGGCAGTGAGAACCAGCATTACTTTTCCCCGCTGGCACCTTTGTTGTGGCAGCAAAAGCTGGACGTTTGTCTTTTTTGCTCCGGACGCTGCCGAAAGCGAAAACAGGTGCTTTTGAGGATGGAGTCCGCAGGAAAGCAGAGAGGGCCAAATTGTCTGGGGCATTTGAAGAGGTTCCAGGAGGCAGTGAGAACCAGCATTACTTTTCCCCGCTGGCACCTTTGCTGTGGCAGCAAAAGCTGGACGTTTGTCTTTTTTGCTCCGGAGGCTGCCGAAAGCGAAAACAGGTGCTTTTGAGGATGGAGTCCGCAGGAAAGCAGAGAGGGCCAAATTGTCAGGGGCATTTGAAAGGGTTCCAGGAGGCAGTGAGAACCAGCATTACTTTTCCCCGCTGGCACCTTTGCTGTGGCAGCAAAAGCTGGACGTTTGTCTTTTTTGCTCCGGAGGTTGCCGAAAGCGAAAACAGGTGCTTTTGAGGATGGAGTCCGCAGGAAAGCAGAGAGGGCCAAATTGTCTGGGGCATTTGAAAGGGTTCCAGGAGGCAGTGAGAACCAGCATTACTTTTCCCCTCTGGCACCTTTGTTGTGGCAGCAAAAGCTGGACGTTTGTCTTTTTTGCTCCGGAGGCTGCCGAAAGCGAAAACAGGTGCTTTTGAGGATGGAGTCCGCAGGAAAGCAGAGAGGGCCAAATTGTCTGGGGCATTTGAACAGGTTCCAGGAGGCAGTGAGAACCAGCATTACTTTTCCCCGCTGGCACCTTTGCTGTGCCAGCAAAAGCTGGACGTTTGTCTTTTTTGCTCCGGAGGTTGCCAAAAGCGAAAACAGGTGCTTTTGAGGATGGAGTCCGCAGGAAAGCAGAGAGGGCCATATTGTCTGGGGCATTTGAAGAGGTTCCAGGAGGCAGTGAGAACCAGCATTACTTTTCCCTGCTGGCACCTTTGCTGTGGCAGCAAAAGCTGGACGTTTGTCTTTTTTGCTCCGGAGGCTGCCGAAAGCAAAAACAGGTGCTTTTGAGGATAGAGTCCGCAGGAAAGCAGAGAGGGCCAAATTGTCAGGGGCATTTGAAAGGGTTCCAGGAGGCAGTGAGAACCAGCATTACTTTTCCCCGCTGGCACCTTTGCTGTGGCAGCAAAAGCTGGACGTTTGTCTTTTTTGCTCCGGAGGCTGCCGAAAGCGAAAACAGGTGCTTTTGAGGATGGAGTCCGCAGGAAAGCAGAGAGGGCCAAATTGTCTGTGGCATTTGAAAGGGTTCCAGGAGGCAGTGAGAACCAGCATTACTTTTCCCCGCTGGCACTTTTGCTGTGGCAGCAAAAGCTGGACGTTTGTCTTTTTTGCTCCGGAGGTTGCCAAAAGCGAAAACAGGTGCTTTTGAGGATGGAGTCCGCAGGAAAGCAGAGAGGGCCAAATTGTCTGTGGCATTTGAAGAGGTTCCAGGAGGCAGTGAGAACCAGCATTACTTTTCCCCGCTGGCACCTTTGCTGTGGCAGCAAAAGCTGGACGTTTGTCTTTTTTGCTCCGGAGGCTGCCGAAAGCGAAAACAGGTGCTTTTGAGGATGGAGTCCGCAGGAAAGCAGAGAGGGCCAAATTGTCTCTGGCATTTGAAAGGGTTCCAGGAGACAGTGAGAACCAGCATTACTTTTCCCCGCTGGCACCTTTGCTGTGGCAGCAAAAGCTGGACGTTTGTCTTTTTTGCTCCGGAGGTTGCCGAAAGCGAAAACAGGTGCTTTTGAGGATGGAGTCCGCAGGAAAGCAGAGAGGGCCAAATTGTCTGTGGCATTTGAAAGAGTTCCAGGAGGCAGTGAGAACCAGCATTACTTTTCCCCGCTGGCACCTTTGCTGTGGCAGCAAAAGCTGGACGTTTGTCTTTTTTGCTCCGGAGGCTGCCGAAAGCGAAAACAGGTGCTTTTGAGGATGGAGTCCGCAGGAAAGCAGAGAGGGCCAAATTGTCTGTGGCATTTGAAAGGGTTCCAGGAGGCAGTGAGAACCAGCATTACTTTTCCCCGCTGGCACCTTTGCTGTGGCAGCAAAAGCTGGACGTTTGTCTTTTTTGCTCCGGAGGCTGCCGAAAGCGAAAACAGGTGCTTTTGAGGATGGAGTCCGCAGGAAAGCAGAGAGGGCCAAATTGTCTGGGGCATTTGAAGAGGTTCCAGGAGGCAGTGAGAACCAGCATTACTTTTCCCCGCTGGCACCTTTGCTGTGGCAGCAAAAGCTGGACGTTTGTCTTTTTTGCTCCGGAGGCTGCCGAAAGCGAAAACAGGTGCTTTTGAGGATGGAGTCCGCAGGAAAGCAGAGAGGGCCAAATTGTCTGTGGCATTTGAAAGGGTTCCAGGAGGCAGTGAGAACCAGCATTACTTTTCCCCGCTGGCACCTTTGCTGTGGCAGCAAAAGCTGGACGTTTGTCTTTTTTGCTCCGGAGGCTGCCGAAATCGAAAACAGGTGCTTTTGAGGATGGAGTCCGCAGGAAAGCAGAGAGGGCCAAATTGTCTGGGGCATTTGAAAGGGTTCCAGGAGGCAGTGAGAACCAGCATTACTTTTCCCCGCTGGCACCTTTGCTGTGGCAGCAAAAGCTGGACGTTTGTCTTTTATGCTCCGGAGGCTGCCGAAAGCGAAAATAGGTGCTTTTGAGGATGGAGTCCGCAGGAAAGCAGAGAGGGCCAAATTGTCTGTGGCATTTGAAAGAGTTCCAGGAGGCAGTGAGAACCAGCATTACTTTTCCCCGCTGGCACCTTTGCTGTGGCAGCAAAAGCTGGACGTTTGTCTTTTTACCACCGGAGGGCGCCGAAAGTGAAAAAAGGCGATTTGAGGATAGAGTCCGCAGGAAAGCAGAGAGGGCCAAATTGTCAGGGGCATTTGAAAGGGTTCCAGGAGGCAGTGAGAACCAGCATTACTTTTCCCCGCTGGCACCTTTGCTGTGGCAGCAAAAGCTGGACGTTTGTCTTTTTTGCTCCGGAGGTTGCCAAAAGCGAAAACAGGTGCTTTTGAGGATGGAGTCCGCAGGAAAGCAGAGAGGGCCAAATTGTCTGTGGCATTTGAAAGGGTTCCAGGAGGCAGTGAGAACCAGCATTACTTTTCCCCGCTGGCACCTTTGCTGTGGCAGCAAAAGCTGGACGTTTGTCTTTTTTGCTCCGGAGGTTGCCAAAAGCGAAAACAGGTGCTTTTGAGGATGGAGTCCGCAGGAAAGCAGAGAGGGCCAAATTGTCTGTGGCATTTGAAAGGGTTCCAGGAGGCAGTGAGAACCAGCATTACTTTTCCCCGCTGGCACCTTTGCTGTGGCAGCAAAAGCTGGACGTTTGTCTTTTTACCACGGGAGGGCGCCGAAAGTGAAAGAAGGCGCTTTTGAGGATAGAGTCCGCAGGAAAGCAGAGAGGGCCAAATTGTCAGGGGCATTTGAAGAGGTTCCAGGAGGCAGTGAGAACCAGCATTACTTTTCCCCGCTGGCACCTTTGCTGTGGCAGCAAAAGCTGGACGTTTGTCTTTTTTGCTCCGGAGGCTGCCGAAAGCGAAAACAGGTGCTTTTGAGGATGGAGTCCGCAGGAAAGCAGAGAGGGCCAAATTGTCTGTGGCATTTGAAAGGGTTCCAGGAGGCAGTGAGAACCAGCATTACTTTTCCCCGCTGGCACCTTTGCTGTGGCAGCAAAAGCTGGACGTTTGTCTTTTTTGCTCCGGAGGTTGCCGAAAGCGAAAACAGGTGCTTTTGAGGATGGAGTCCGCAGGAAAGCAGAGAGGGCCAAATTGTCTGGGGCATTTGAAAGGGTTCCAGGAGGCAGTGAGAACCAGCATTACTTTTCCCCGCTGGCACCTTTGCTGTGGCAGCAAAAGCTGGACGTTTGTCTTTTTTGCTCCGGAAACTGCCGAAAGCGAAAACAGGTGCTTTTGAGGATGGAGTCCGCAGGAAAGCAGAGAGGGCCAAATTGTCTGGGGCATTTGAAAGGGTTCCAGGAGGCAGTGAGAACCAGCATTACTTTTCCCCGCTGGCACCTTTGCTGTGGCAGCAAAAGCTGGACGTTTGTCTTTTTTGCTCCGGAGGCTGCCGAAAGCGAAAACAGGTGCTTTTGAGGATGGAGTCCGCAGGAAAGCAGAGAGGGCCAAATTGTCTGTGGCATTTGAAAGGGTTCCAGGAGGCAGTGAGAACCAGCATTACTTTTCCCCGCTGGCACCTTTGCTGTGGCAGCAAAAGCTGGACGTTTGTCTTTTTTGCTCCGGACGCTGCCGAAAGCGAAAACAGGTGCTTTTGAGGATGGAGTCCGCAGGAAAGCAGAGAGGGCCAAATTGTCTGGGGCATTTGAAAGGGTTCCAGGAGGCAGTGAGAACCAGCATTACTTTTCCCCGCTGGCACCTTTGCTGTGGCAGCAAAAGCTGGACGTTTGTCTTTTATGCTCCGGAGGCTGCCGAAAGCGAAAATAGGTGCTTTTGAGGATGGAGTCCGCAGGAAAGCAGAGAGGGCCAAATTGTCTGTGGCATTTGAAAGAGTTCCAGGAGGCAGTTAGAACCAGCATTACTTTTCCCCGCTGGCACCTTTGCTGTGGCAGCAAAAGCTGGACGTTTGTCTTTTTAACACCGGAGGGCGCCGAAAGTGAAAAAAGGCGATTTGAGGATAGAGTCCGCAGGAAAGCAGAGAGGGCCAAATTGTCTGGGGCATTTGAAAGGGTTCCAGGAGGCAGTGAGAACCAGCATTACTTTTCCCCGCTGGCACCTTTGCTGTGGCAGCAAAAGCTGGACGTTTGTCTTTTTTGCTCCGGAGGTTGCCAAAAGCGAAAACAGGTGCTTTTGAGGATGGAGTCCGCAGGAAAGCAGAGAGGGCCAAATTGTCTGGGGCATTTGAAAGGGTTCCAGGAGGCACTGAGAACCAGCATTACTTTTCCCCGCTGGCACCTTTGTTGTGGCAGCAAAAGCTGGACGTTTGTCTTTTTTGCTCCGGAGGCTGCCGAAAGCGAAAACAGGTGCTTTTGAGGATGGAGTCCGCAGGAAAGCAGAGAGGGCCAAATTGTCTGGGGCATTTGAAAGGGTTCCAGGAGGCAGTGAGAACCAGCATCACTTTTCCCCGCTGGCACCTTTGCTGTGGCAGCAAAAGCTGGACGTTTGTCTTTTTTGCTCCGGAGGCTGCCGAAAGCGAAAACAGGTGCTTTTGAGGATGGAGTCCGCAGGAAAGCAGAGAGGGCCAAATTGTCTGTGGCATTTGAAAGGGTTCCAGGAGGCAGTGAGAACCAGCATTACTTTTCCCCGCTGGCACCTTTGCTGTGGCAGCAAAAGCTGGACGTTTGTCTTTTTTGCTCCGGAGGCTGCCGAAAGCGAAAACAGGTGCTTTTGAGGATGGAGTCCCCAGGAAAGCAGAGAGGGCCAAATTGTCTGTGGCATTTGAAAGGGTTCCAGGAGGCAGTGAGAACCAGCATTACTTTTCCCCGCTGGCACCTTTGCTGTGGCAGCAAAAGCTGGACGTTTGTCTTTTTTGCTCCGGAGGCTGCCAAAAGCGAAAACAGGTGCTTTTGAGGATGGAGTCCGCAGGAAAGCAGAGAGGGCCAAATTGTCTGGGGCATTTGAAAGGGTTCCAGGAGGCAGTGAGAACCAGCATTACTTTTCCCCGCTGGCACCTTTGTTGTGGCAGCAAAAGCTGGACGTTTGTCTTTTTTGCTCCGGAGGCTGCCGAAAGCGAAAACAGGTGCTTTTGAGGATGGAGTCCGCAGGAAAGCAGAGAGGGCCAAATTGTCTGTGGCATTTGAAAGAGTTCCAGGAGGCAGTGAGAACCAGCATTACTTTTCCCCGCTGGCACCTTTGCTGTGGCAGCAAAAGCTGGACGTTTGTCTTTTTACCACCGGAGGGCGCCGAAAGTGAAAAAAGGCGCTTTTGAGGATAGAGTCCGCAGGAAAGCAGAGAGGGCCAAATTGTCAGGGGCATTTGAAAGGGTTCCAGGAGGCAGTGAGAACCAGCATTACTTTTCCCCGCTGGCACCTTTGCTGTGGCAGCAAAAGCTGGACATTTGTCTTTTTGCTCCGGAGGCTGCCGAAAGCGAAAACAGGTGCTTTGAGGATGGAGTCCGCAGGAAAGCAGAGAGGGCCAAATTGTCTGTGGCATTTGAAAGGGTTCCAGGAGGCAGTGAGAACCAGCATTACTTTTCCCCGCTGGCACCTTTGCTGTGGCAGCAAAAGCTGGACGTTTGTCTTTTTTGCTCCGGACGCTGCCAAAAGCGAAAACAGGTGCTTTTGAGGATGGAGTCCGCAGGAAAGCAGAGAGGGCCAAATTGTCTGTGGCATTTGAAGAGGTTCCAGGAGGCAGTGAGAACCAGCATTACTTTTCCCCGCTGGCACCTTTGCTGTGGCAGCAAAAGCTGGACGTTTGTCTTTTTTGCTCCGGACGCTGCCGAAAGCGAAAACAGGTGCTTTTGAGGATGGAGTCCGCAGGAAAGCAGAGAGGGCCAAATTGTCTGTGGCATTTGAAAGGGTTCCAGGAGGCAGTGAGAACCAGCATTACTTTTCCCCGCTGGCACCTTTGCTGTGGCAGCAAAAGCTGGACGTTTGTCTTTTTTGCTCCGGAGGCTGCCGAAAGCGAAAACAGGTGCTTTTGAGGATGGAGTCCGCAGGAAAGCCGAGAGGGCCAAATTGTCTGTGGCATTTGAAAGGGTTCCAGGAGGCAGTGAGAACCAGCATTACTTTTCCCCGCTGGCACCTTTGCTGTGGCAGCAAAAGCTGGACGTTTGTCTTTTTTGCTCCGGAGGCTGCCGAAAGCGAAAACAGGTGCTTTTGAGGATGGAGTCCGCAGGAAAGCAGAGAGGGCCAAATTGTCTGTGGCATTTGAAAGGGTTCCAGGAGGCAGTGAGAACCAGCATTACTTTTCCCCGCTGGCACCTTTGCTGTGGCAGCAAAAGCTGGACGTTTGTCTTTTTTGCTCCGGACGCTGCCGAAAGCGAAAACAGGTGCTTTTGAGGATGGAGTCCGCAGGAAAGCAGAGAGGGCCAAATTGTCTGGGGCATTTGAAGAGGTTCCAGGAGGCAGTGAGAACCAGCATTACTTTTCCCCGCTGGCACCTTTGCTGTGGCAGCAAAAGCTGGACGTTTGTCTTTTTTGCTCCGGAGGCTGCCGAAAGCGAAAACAGGTGCTTTTGAGGATGGAGTCCGCAGGAAAGCAGAGAGGGCCAAATTGTCTGTGGCATTGAAAGGGTTCCAGGAGGCAGTGAGAACCAGCATTACTTTTCCCGCTGGCACCTTTGCTGTGGCAGCAAAAGCTGGACGTTTGTCTTTTTTGCTCCGGAGTTTGCCGAAAGCGAAAACAGGTGCTTTTGAGGATGGGGTCCGCAGGAAAGCAGAGAGGGCCAAATTGTCTGGGGCATTTGAAAGGGTTCCAGGAGGCAGTGAGAACCAGCATTACTTTTCCCCGCTGGCTCCTTTGCTGTGGCAGCAAAAGCTGGACGTTTGTCTTTTTTGCTCCGGAGGCTGCCGAAAGCGAAAACAGGTGCTTTTGAGGATGGAGTCCGCAGGAAAGCAGAGAGGGCCAAATTGTCTGTGGCATTTGAAAGAGTTCCAGGAGGCAGTGAGAACCAGCATTACTTTTCCCCGCTGGCACCTTTGCTGTGGCAGCAAAAGCTGGACGTTTGTCTTTTTACCACCGGAGGGCGCCGAAAGTGAAAAAAGGCGCTTTTGAGGATAGAGTCCGCAGGAAAGCAGAGAGGGCCAAATTGTCAGGGGCATTTGAAGAGGTTCCAGGAGGCAGTGAGAACCAGCATTACTTTTCCCCGCTGGCACCTTTGCTGTGGCAGCAAAAGCTGGACGTTTGTCTTTTTTGCTCCGGAGGCTGCCGAAAGCGAAAACAGGTGCTTTTGAGGATGGAGTCCGCAGGAAAGCAGAGAGGGCCAAATTGTCTGTGGCATTTGAAAGAGTTCCAGGAGGCAGTGAGAACCAGCATTACTTTTCCCCGCTGGCACCTTTGCTGTGGCAGCAAAAGCTGGACGTTTGTCTTTTTTGCTCCGGAGGCTGCCGAAAGCGAAAACAGGTGCTTTTGAGGATGGAGTCCGCAGGAAAGCAGAGAGGGCCAAATTGTCTGTGGCATTTGAAAGGGTTCCAGGAGGCAGTGAGAACCAGCATTACTTTTCCCCGCTGGCACCTTTGCTGTGGCAGCAAAAGCTGGACGTTTGTCTTTTTGCTCCGGAGGCTGCCGAAAGCGAAAACAGGTGCTTTTGAGGATGGAGTCCGCAGGAAAGCAGAGAGGGCCAAATTGTCAGGGGCATTTGAAAGGGTTCCAGGAGGCAGTGAGAACCAGCATTACTTTTCCCCGCTGGCACCTTTGCTGTGGCAGCAAAAGCTGGACGTTTGTCTTTTTTGCTCCGGACGCTGCCAAAAGCGAAAACAGGTGCTTTTGAGGATGGAGTCCGCAGGAAAGCAGAGAGGGCCAAATTGTCTGGGGCATTTGAAGAGGTTCCAGGAGGCAGTGAGAACCAGCATTACTTTTCCCCGCTGGCACCTTTGCTGTGGCAGCAAAAGCTGGACGTTTGTCTTTTTTGCTCCGGAGGCTGCCGAAAGCGAAAACAGGTGCTTTTGAGGATGGAGTCCGCAGGAAAGCAGAGAGGGCCAAATTGTCTGTGGCATTTGAAAGGGTTCCAGGAGGCAGTGAGAACCAGCATTACTTTTCCCCGCTGGCACCTTTGCTGTGGCAGCAAAAGCTGGACGTTTGTCTTTTTACCACCGGAGGGCGCCGAAAGTGAAAAAAGGCGCTTTTGAGGATAGAGTCCGCAGGAAAGCAGAGAGGGCCAAATTGTCAGGGGCATTTGAAGAGGTTCCAGGAGGCAGTGAGAACCAGCATTACTTTTCCCCGCTGGCACCTTTGCTGTGGCAGCAAAAGCTGGACGGTTTGTCTTTTTTGCTCCGGAGGCTGCCGAAAGCGAAAACAGGTGCTTTTGAGGATGGAGTCCGCAGGAAAGCAGAGAGGGCCAAATTGTCTGTGGCATTTGAAAGGGTTCCAGGAGGCAGTGAGAACCAGCATTACTTTTCCCCGCTGGCACCTTTGCTGTGGCAGCAAAAGCTGGACGTTTGTCTTTTTTGCTCCGGAGGTTGCCGAAAGCGAAAACAGGTGCTTTTGAGGATGGAGTCCGCAGGAAAGCAGAGAGGGCCAAATTGTCTGTGGCATTTGAAAGGGTTCCAGGAGGCAGTGAGAACCAGCATTACTTTTCCCCGCTGGCACCTTTGCTGTGGCAGCAAAAGCTGGACGTTTGTCTTTTTTGCTCCGGAGGCTGCCGAAAGCGAAAACAGGTGCTTTTGAGGATGGAGTCCGCAGGAAAGCAGAGAGGGCCAAATTGTCTGTGGCATTTGAAAGGGTTCCAGGAGGCAGTGAGAACCAGCATTACTTTTCCCCGCTGGCACCTTTGCTGTGGCAGCAAAAGCTGGACGTTTGTCTTTTTTGCTCCGGAGGCTGCCGAAAGCGAAAACAGGTGCTTTTGAGGATGGAGTCCGCAGGAAAGCAGAGAGGGCCAAATTGTCTGGGGCATTTGAAAGGGTTCCAGGAGGCAGTGAGAACCAGCATTACTTTTCCCCGCTGGCACCTTTGCTGTGGCAGCAAAAGCTGGACGTTTGTCTTTTATGCTCCGGAGGCTGCCGAAAGCGAAAATAGGTGCTTTTGAGGATGGAGTCCGCAGGAAAGCAGAGAGGGCCAAATTGTCTGTGGCATTTGAAAGAGTTCCAGGAGGCAGTGAGAACCAGCATTACTTTTCCCCGCTGGCACCTTTGCTGTGGCAGCAAAAGCTGGACGTTTGTCTTTTTACCACCGGAGGGCGCCGAAAGTGAAAAAAGGCGATTTGAGGATAGAGTCCGCAGGAAAGCAGAGAGGGCCAAATTGTCTGGGGCATTTGAAAGGGTTCCAGGAGGCAGTGAGAACCAGCATTACTTTTCCCCGCTGGCACCTTTGCTGTGGCAGCAAAAGCTGGACGTTTGTCTTTTTTGCTCCGGAGGTTGCCAAAAGCGAAAACAGGTGCTTTTGAGGATGGAGTCCGCAGGAAAGCAGAGAGGGCCAAATTGTCTGTGGCATTTGAAAGGGTTCCAGGAGGCAGTGAGAACCAGCATTACTTTTCCCCGCTGGCACCTTTGCTGTGGCAGCAAAAGCTGGACGTTTGTCTTTTATGCTCCGGAGGCTGCCGAAAGCGAAAACAGGTGCTTTTGAGGATGGAGTCCGCAGGAAAGCAGAGAGGGCCAAATTGTCTGTGGCATTTGAAAGGGTTCCAGGAGGCAGTGAGAACCAGCATTACTTTTCCCCGCTGGCACCTTTGTTGTGGCAGCAAAAGCTGGACGTTTGTCTTTTTTGCTCCGGAGGCTGCCGAAAGCGAAAACAGGTGCTTTTGAGGATGGAGTCCGCAGGAAAGCAGAGAGGGCCAAATTGTCTGTGGCATTTGAAAGAGTTCCAGGAGGCAGTGAGAACCAGCATTACTTTTCCCCGCTGGCACCTTTGCTGTGGCAGCAAAAGCTGGACGTTTGTCTTTTTACCACCGGAGGGCGCCGAAAGTGAAAAAAGGCGCTTTTGAGGATAGAGTCCGCAGGAAAGCAGAGAGGGCCAAATTGTCAGGGGCATTTGAAAGGGTTCCAGGAGGCAGTGAGAACCAGCATTACTTTTCCCCGCTGGCACCTTTGCTGTGGCAGCAAAAGCTGGACGTTTGTCTTTTTTGCTCCGGAGGCTGCCGAAAGCGAAAACAGGTGCTTTTGAGGATGGAGTCCGCAGGAAAGCAGAGAGGGCCAAATTGTCTGTGGCATTTAAAAGGGTTCCAGGAGGCAGTGAGAACCAGCATTACTTTTCCCCGCTGGCACCTTTGCTGTGGCAGCAAAAGCTGGACGTTTGTCTTTTTTGCTCCGGACGCTGCCAAAAGCGAAAACAGGTGCTTTTGAGGATGGAGTCCGCAGGAAAGCAGAGAGGGCCAAATTGTCTGGGGCATTTGAAGAGGTTCCAGGAGGCAGTGAGAACCAGCATTACTTTTCCCCGCTGGCACCTTTGCTGTGGCAGCAAAAGCTGGACGTTTGTCTTTTTTGCTCCGGAGGCTGCCGAAAGCGAAAACAGGTGCTTTTGAGGATGGAGTCCGCAGGAAAGCAGAGAGGGCCAAATTGTCTGTGGCATTTGAAAGGGTTCCAGGAGGCAGTGAGAACCAGCATTACTTTTCCCCGCTGGCACCTTTGCTGTGGCAGCAAAAGCTGGACGTTTGTCTTTTTTGCTCCGGAGGCTGCCGAAAGCGAAAACAGGTGCTTTTGAGGATGGAGTCCGCAGGAAAGCCGAGAGGGCCAAATTGTCTGTGGCATTTGAAAGGGTTCCAGGAGGCAGTGAGAACCAGCATTACTTTTCCCCGCTGGCACCTTTGCTGTGGCAGCAAAAGCTGGACGTTTGTCTTTTTTGCTCCGGAGGCTGCCGAAAGCGAAAACAGGTGCTTTTGAGGATGGAGTCCGCAGGAAAGCAGAGAGGGCCAAATTGTCTGTGGCATTTGAAAGGGTTCCAGGAGGCAGTGAGAACCAGCATTACTTTTCCCCGCTGGCACCTTTGCTGTGGCAGCAAAAGCTGGACGTTTGTCTTTTTTGCTCCGGACGCTGCCGAAAGCGAAAACAGGTGCTTTTGAGGATGGAGTCCGCAGGAAAGCAGAGAGGGCCAAATTGTCTGGGGCATTTGAAGAGGTTCCAGGAGGCAGTGAGAACCAGCATTACTTTTCCCCGCTGGCACCTTTGCTGTGGCAGCAAAAGCTGGACGTTTGTCTTTTTTGCTCCGGAGGCTGCCGAAAGCGAAAACAGGTGCTTTTGAGGATGGAGTCCGCAGGAAAGCAGAGAGGGCCAAATTGTCTGGGGCATTTGAAGAGGTTCCAGGAGGCAGTGAGAACCAGCATTACTTTTCCCCGCTGGCACCTTTGCTGTGGCAGCAAAAGCTGGACGTTTGTCTTTTTTGCTCCGGAGGCTGCCGAAAGCGAAAACAGGTGCTTTTGAGGATGGAGTCCGCAGGAAAGCAGAGAGGGCCAAATTGTCTGTGGCATTTGAAAGGGTTCCAGGAGGCAGTGAGAACCAGCATTACTTTTCCCCGCTGGCACCTTTGCTGTGGCAGCAAAAGCTGGACGTTTGTCTTTTTTGCTCCGGAGGTTGCCGAAAGCGAAAACAGGTGCTTTTGAGGATGGGGTCCGCAGGAAAGCAGAGAGGGCCAAATTGTCTGGGGCATTTGAAAGGGTTCCAGGAGGCAGTGAGAACCAGCATTACTTTTCCCCGCTGGCTCCTTTGCTGTGGCAGCAAAAGCTGGACGTTTGTCTTTTTTGCTCCGGAGGCTGCCGAAAGCGAAAACAGGTGCTTTTGAGGATGGAGTCCGCAGGAAAGCAGAGAGGGCCAAATTGTCTGTGGCATTTGAAAGAGTTCCAGGAGGCAGTGAGAACCAGCATTACTTTTCCCCGCTGGCACCTTTGCTGTGGCAGCAAAAGCTGGACGTTTGTCTTTTTACCACCGGAGGGCGCCGAAAGTGAAAAAAGGCGCTTTTGAGGATAGAGTCCGCAGGAAAGCAGAGAGGGCCAAATTGTCAGGGGCATTTGAAGAGGTTCCAGGAGGCAGTGAGAACCAGCATTACTTTTCCCCGCTGGCACCTTTGCTGTGGCAGCAAAAGCTGGACGTTTGTCTTTTTTGCTCCGGAGGCTGCCGAAAGCGAAAACAGGTGCTTTTGAGGATGGAGTCCGCAGGAAAGCAGAGAGGGCCAAATTGTCTGTGGCATTTGAAAGAGTTCCAGGAGGCAGTGAGAACCAGCATTACTTTTCCCCGCTGGCACCTTTGCTGTGGCAGCAAAAGCTGGACGTTTGTCTTTTTTGCTCCGGAGGCTGCCGAAAGCGAAAACAGGTGCTTTTGAGGATGGAGTCCGCAGGAAAGCAGAGAGGGCCAAATTGTCTGTGGCATTTGAAAGGGTTCCAGGAGGCAGTGAGAACCAGCATTACTTTTCCCCGCTGGCACCTTTGCTGTGGCAGCAAAAGCTGGACGTTTGTCTTTTTTGCTCCGGAGGCTGCCGAAAGCGAAAACAGGTGCTTTTGAGGATGGAGTCCGCAGGAAAGCAGAGAGGGCCAAATTGTCTGTGGCATTTGAAAGGGTTCCAGGAGGCAGTGAGAACCAGCATTACTTTTCCCCGCTGGCACCTTTGCTGTGGCAGCAAAAGCTGGACGTTTGTCTTTTTTGCTCCGGAGGCTGCCGAAAGCGAAAACAGGTGCTTTTGAGGATGGAGTCCGCAGGAAAGCAGAGAGGGCCAAATTGTCTGTGGCATTTGAAAGGGTTCCAGGAGGCAGTGAGAACCAGCATTACTTTTCCCCGCTGGCACCTTTGCTGTGGCAGCAAAAGCTGGACGTTTGTCTTTTTTGCTCCGGAGGCTGCCGAAAGCGAAAACAGGTGCTTTTGAGGATGGAGTCCGCAGGAAAGCAGAGAGGGCCAAATTGTCTGGGGCATTTGAAGAGGTTCCAGGAGGCAGTGAGAACCAGCATTACTTTTCCCCGCTGGCACCTTTGCTGTGGCAGCAAAAGCTGGACGTTTGTCTTTTTTGCTCCGGAGGCTGCCGAAAGCGAAAACAGGTGCTTTTGAGGATGGAGTCCGCAGGAAAGCAGAGAGGGCCAAATTGTCTGGGGCATTTGAAGAGGTTCCAGGAGGCAGTGAGAACCAGCATTACTTTTCCCCGCTGGCACCTTTGCTGTGGCAGCAAAAGCTGGACGTTTGTCTTTTTTGCTCCGGAGGCTGCCGAAAGCGAAAACAGGTGCTTTTGAGGATGGAGTCCGCAGGAAAGCAGAGAGGGCCAAATTGTCTGTGGCATTTGAAAGGGTTCCAGGAGGCAGTGAGAACCAGCATTACTTTTCCCCGCTGGCACCTTTGCTGTGGCAGCAAAAGCTGGACGTTTGTCTTTTTTGCTCCGGAGGTTGCCGAAAGCGAAAACAGGTGCTTTTGAGGATGGGGTCCGCAGGAAAGCAGAGAGGGCCAAATTGTCTGGGGCATTTGAAAGGGTTCCAGGAGGCAGTGAGAACCAGCATTACTTTTCCCCGCTGGCACCTTTGCTGTGGCAGCAAAAGCTGGACGTTTGTCTTTTTTGCTCCGGAGGCTGCCGAAAGCGAAAACAGGTGCTTTTGAGGATGGAGTCCGCAGGAAAGCAGAGAGGGCCAAATTGTCTGTGGCATTTGAAAGAGTTCCAGGAGGCAGTGAGAACCAGCATTACTTTTCCCCGCTGGCACCTTTGCTGTGGCAGCAAAAGCTGGACGTTTGTCTTTTTACCACCGGAGGGCGCCGAAAGTGAAAAAAGGCGCTTTTGAGGATAGAGTCCGCAGGAAAGCAGAGAGGGCCAAATTGTCAGGGGCATTTGAAGAGGTTCCAGGAGGCAGTGAGAACCAGCATTACTTTTCCCCGCTGGCACCTTTGCTGTGGCAGCAAAAGCTGGACGTTTGTCTTTTTTGCTCCGGAGGCTGCCGAAAGCGAAAACAGGTGCTTTTGAGGATGGAGTCCGCAGGAAAGCAGAGAGGGCCAAATTGTCTGTGGCATTTGAAAGGGTTCCAGGAGGCAGTGAGAACCAGCATTACTTTTCCCCGCTGGCACCTTTGCTGTGGCAGCAAAAGCTGGACGTTTGTCTTTTTTGCTCCGGAGGTTGCCGAAAGCGAAAACAGGTGCTTTTGAGGATGGAGTCCGCAGGAAAGCAGAGAGGGCCAAATTGTCTGTGGCATTTGAAGAGGTTCCAGGAGGCAGTGAGAACCAGCATTACTTTTCCCCGCTGGCACCTTTGCTGTGGCAGCAAAAGCTGGACGTTTTTCTTTTTTGCTCCGGAGGCTGCCGAAAGCGAAAACAGGTGCTTTTGAGGATGGAGTCCGCAGGAAAGCAGAGAGGGCCAAATTGTCTGTGGCATTTGAAAGGGTTCCAGGAGGCAGTGAGAACCAGCATTACTTTTCCCCGCTGGCACCTTTGCTGTGGCAGCAAAAGCTGGACGTTTGTCTTTTTTGCTCCGGAGGCTGCCGAAAGCGAAAACAGGTGCTTTTGAGGATGGAGTCCGCAGGAAAGCAGAGAGGGCCAAATTGTCTGGGGCATTTGAAAGGGTTCCAGGAGGCAGTGAGAACCAGCATTACTTTTCCCCGCTGGCACCTTTGCTGTGGCAGCAAAAGCTGGACGTTTGTCTTTTATGCTCCGGAGGCTGCCGAAAGCGAAAATAGGTGCTTTTGAGGATGGAGTCCGCAGGAAAGCAGAGAGGGCCAAATTGTCTGTGGCATTTGAAAGAGTTCCAGGAGGCAGTGAGAACCAGCATTACTTTTCCCCGCTGGCACCTTTGCTGTGGCAGCAAAAGCTGGACGTTTGTCTTTTTACCACCGGAGGGCGCCGAAAGTGAAAAAAGGCGATTTGAGGATAGAGTCCGCAGGAAAGCAGAGAGGGCCAAATTGTCAGGGGCATTTGAAAGGGTTCCAGGAGGCACTGAGAACCAGCATTACTTTTCCCCGCTGGCACCTTTGTTGTGGCAGCAAAAGCTGGACGTTTGTCTTTTTTGCTCCGGAGGCTGCCGAAAGCGAAAACAGGTGCTTTTGAGGATGGAGTCCGCAGGAAAGCAGAGAGGGCCAAATTGTCTGGGGCATTTGAAAGGGTTCCAGGAGGCAGTGAGAACCAGCATCACTTTTCCCCGCTGGCACCTTTGCTGTGGCAGCAAAAGCTGGACGTTTGTCTTTTTTGCTCCGGAGGCTGCCGAAAGCGAAAACAGGTGCTTTTGAGGATGGAGTCCGCAGGAAAGCAGAGAGGGCCAAATTGTCTGTGGCATTTGAAAGGGTTCCAGGAGGCAGTGAGAACCAGCATTACTTTTCCCCGCTGGCACCTTTGCTGTGGCAGCAAAAGCTGGACGTTTGTCTTTTTTGCTCCGGAGGTTGCCGAAAGCGAAAACAGGTGCTTTTGAGGATGGAGTCCGCAGGAAAGCAGAGAGGGCCAAATTGTCTGTGGCATTTGAAAGGGTTCCAGGAGGCAGTGAGAACCAGCATTACTTTTCCCCGCTGGCACCTTTGCTGTGGCAGCAAAAGCTGGACGTTTGTCTTTTTTGCTCCGGAGGCTGCCGAAAGCGAAAACAGGTGCTTTTGAGGATGGAGTCCGCAGGAAAGCAGAGAGGGCCAAATTGTCTGTGGCATTTGAAAGGGTTCCAGGAGGCAGTGAGAACCAGCATTACTTTTCCCCGCTGGCACCTTTGCTGTGGCAGCAAAAGCTGGACGTTTGTCTTTTTTGCTCCGGAGGCTGCCGAAAGCGAAAACAGGTGCTTTTGAGGATGGAGTCCGCAGGAAAGCAGAGAGGGCCAAATTGTCTGGGGCATTTGAAAGGGTTCCAGGAGGCAGTGAGAACCAGCATTACTTTTCCCCGCTGGCACCTTTGCTGTGGCAGCAAAAGCTGGACGTTTGTCTTTTATGCTCCGGAGGCTGCCGAAAGCGAAAATAGGTGCTTTTGAGGATGGAGTCCGCAGGAAAGCAGAGAGGGCCAAATTGTCTGTGGCATTTGAAAGAGTTCCAGGAGGCAGTGAGAACCAGCATTACTTTTCCCCGCTGGCACCTTTGCTGTGGCAGCAAAAGCTGGACGTTTGTCTTTTTACCACCGGAGGGCGCCGAAAGTGAAAAAAGGCGATTTGAGGATAGAGTCCGCAGGAAAGCAGAGAGGGCCAAATTGTCAGGGGCATTTGAAAGGGTTCCAGGAGGCAGTGAGAACCAGCATTACTTTTCCCCGCTGGCACCTTTGCTGTGGCAGCAAAAGCTGGACGTTTGTCTTTTTTGCTCCGGAGGTTGCCAAAAGCGAAAACAGGTGCTTTTGAGGATGGAGTCCGCAGGAAAGCAGAGAGGGCCAAATTGTCTGGGGCATTTGAAAGGGTTCCAGGAGGCACTGAGAACCAGCATTACTTTTCCCCGCTGGCACCTTTGCTGTGGCAGCAAAAGCTGGACGTTTGTCTTTTATGCTCCGGAGGCTGCCAAAAGCGAAAACAGGTGCTTTTGAGGATGGAGTCCGCAGGAAAGCAGAGAGGGCCAAATTGTCTGGGGCATTTGAAAGGGTTCCAGGAGGCAGTGAGAACCAGCATTACTTTTCCCCGCTGGCACCTTTGTTGTGGCAGCAAAAGCTGGACGTTTGTCTTTTTTGCTCCGGAGGCTGCCGAAAGCGAAAACAGGTGCTTTTGAGGATGGAGTCCGCAGGAAAGCAGAGAGGGCCAAATTGTCTGTGGCATTTGAAAGAGTTCCAGGAGGCAGTGAGAACCAGCATTACTTTTCCCCGCTGGCACCTTTGCTGTGGCAGCAAAAGCTGGACGTTTGTCTTTTTACCACCGGAGGGCGCCGAAAGTGAAAAAAGGCGCTTTTGAGGATAGAGTCCGCAGGAAAGCAGAGAGGGCCAAATTGTCAGGGGCATTTGAAAGGGTTCCAGGAGGCAGTGAGAACCAGCATTACTTTTCCCCGCTGGCACCTTTGCTGTGGCAGCAAAAGCTGGACGTTTGTCTTTTTTGCTCCGGAGGCTGCCGAAAGCGAAAACAGGTGCTTTTGAGGATGGAGTCCGCAGGAAAGCAGAGAGGGCCAAATTGTCTGTGGCATTTGAAAGGGTTCCAGGAGGCAGTGAGAACCAGCATTACTTTTCCCCGCTGGCACCTTTGCTGTGGCAGCAAAAGCTGGACGTTTGTCTTTTTTGCTCCGGAGGCTGCCGAAAGCGAAAACAGGTGCTTTTGAGGATGGAGTCCGCAGGAAAGCAGAGAGGGCCAAATTGTCTGTGGCATTTGAAAGGGTTCCAGGAGGCAGTGAGAACCAGCATTACTTTTCCCCGCTGGCACCTTTGCTGTGGCAGCAAAAGCTGGACGTTTGTCTTTTTTGCTCCGGACGCTGCCAAAAGCGAAAACAGGTGCTTTTGAGGATGGAGTCCGCAGGAAAGCAGAGAGGGCCAAATTGTCTGGGGCATTTGAAGAGGTTCCAGGAGGCAGTGAGAACCAGCATTACTTTTCCCCGCTGGCACCTTTGCTGTGGCAGCAAAAGCTGGACGTTTGTCTTTTTTGCTCCGGAGGCTGCCGAAAGCGAAAACAGGTGCTTTTGAGGATGGAGTCCGCAGGAAAGCAGAGAGGGCCAAATTGTCTGGGGCATTTGAAAGGGTTCCAGGAGGCAGTGAGAACCAGCATTACTTTTCCCCGCTGGCACCTTTGCTGTGGCAGCAAAAGCTGGACGTTTGTCTTTTTTGCTCCGGAGGCTGCCGAAAGCGAAAACAGGTGCTTTTGAGGATGGAGTCCGCAGGAAAGCAGAGAGGGCCAAATTGTCAGGGGCATTTGAAAGAGTTCCAGGAGGCAGTGAGAACCAGCATTACTTTTCCCCGCTGGCACCTTTGCTGTGGCAGCAAAAGCTGGACGTTTGTCTTTTTTGCTCCGGAGGCTGCCGAAAGCGAAAACAGGTGCTTTTGAGGATGGAGTCCGCAGGAAAGCAGAGAGGGCCAAATTGTCTGTGGCATTTGAAAGGGTTCCAGGAGGCAGTGAGAACCAGCATTACTTTTCCCCGCTGGCACCTTTGCTGTGGCAGCAAAAGCTGGACGTTTGTCTTTTTTGCTCCGGAGGCTGCCGAAAGCGAAAACAGGTGCTTTTGAGGATGGAGTCCGCAGGAAAGCAGAGAGGGCCAAATTGTCAGGGGCATTTGAAAGGGTTCCAGGAGGCAGTGAGAACCAGCATTACTTTTCCCCGCTGGCACCTTTGCTGTGGCAGCAAAAGCTGGACGTTTGTCTTTTTTGCTCCGGAGGCTGCCGAAAGCGAAAACAGGTGCTTTTGAGGATGGAGTCCGCAGGAAAGCAGAGAGGGCCAAATTGTCTGTGGCATTTGAAAGGGTTCCAGGAGGCAGTGAGAACCAGCATTACTTTTCCCCGCTGGCACCTTTGCTGTGGCAGCAAAAGCTGGACGTTTGTCTTTTTTGCTCCGGAGGCTGCCGAAAGCGAAAACAGGTGCTTTTGAGGATGGAGTCCGCAGGAAAGCAGAGAGGGCCAAATTGTCAGGGGCATTTGAAAGGGTTCCAGGAGGCAGTGAGAACCAGCATTACTTTTCCCCGCTGGCACCTTTGCTGTGGCAGCAAAAGCTGGACGTTTGTCTTTTTTGCTCCGGAGGCTGCCGAAAGCGAAAACAGGTGCTTTTGAGGATGGAGTCCGCAGGAAAGCAGAGAGGGCCAAATTGTCTGTGGCATTTGAAAGGGTTCCAGGAGGCAGTGAGAACCAGCATTACTTTTCCCCGCTGGCACCTTTGCTGTGGCAGCAAAAGCTGGACGTTTGTCTTTTTTGCTCCGGAGGCTGCCGAAAGCGAAAACAGGTGCTTTTGAGGATGGAGTCCGCAGGAAAGCAGAGAGGGCCAAATTGTCAGGGGCATTTGAAAGGGTTCCAGGAGGCAGTGAGAACCAGCATTACTTTTCCCCGCTGGCACCTTTGCTGTGGCAGCAAAAGCTGGACGTTTGTCTTTTTTGCTCCGGAGGCTGCCGAAAGCGAAAACAGGTGCTTTTGAGGATGGAGTCCGCAGGAAAGCAGAGAGGGCCAAATTGTCTGTGGCATTTGAAAGGGTTCCAGGAGGCAGTGAGAACCAGCATTACTTTTCCCCGCTGGCACCTTTGCTGTGGCAGCAAAAGCTGGACGTTTGTCTTTTTTGCTCCGGAGGCTGCCGAAAGCGAAAACAGGTGCTTTTGAGGATGGAGTCCGCAGGAAAGCAGAGAGGGCCAAATTGTCTGTGGCATTTGAAAGGGTTCCAGGAGGCAGTGAGAACCAGCATTACTTTTCCCCGCTGGCACCTTTGCTGTGGCAGCAAAAGCTGGACGTTTGTCTTTTTTGCTCCGGAGGCTGCCGAAATCGAAAACAGGTGCTTTTGAGGCTGGAGTCCGCAGGAAAGCAGAGAGGGCCAAATTGTCTGGGGCATTTGAAGAGGTTCCAGGAGGCAGTGAGAACCAGCATTACTTTTCCCCGCTGGCACCTTTGCTGTGGCAGCAAAAGCTGGACGTTTGTCTTTTTTGCTCCGGAGGCTGCCGAAAGCGAAAACAGGTGCTTTTGAGGATGGAGTCCGCAGGAAAGCAGAGAGGGCCAAATTGTCAGGGGCATTTGAAAGGGTTCCAGGAGGCAGTGAGAACCAGCATTACTTTTCCCCGCTGGCACCTTTGCTGTGGCAGCAAAAGCTGGACGTTTTTCTTTTTTGCTCCGGAGGTTGCCGAAAGCGAAAACAGGTGCTTTTGAGGATGGGGTCCGCAGGAAAGCAGAGAGGGCCAAATTGTCTGTGGCATTTGAAAGGGTTCCAGGAGGCAGTGAGAACCAGCATTACTTTTCCCCGCTGGCTCCTTTGCTGTGGCAGCAAAAGCTGGACGTTTGTCTTTTTTGCTCCGGAGGCTGCCGAAAGCGAAAACAGGTGCTTTTGAGGATGGAGTCCGCAGGAAAGCAGAGAGGGCCAAATTGTCTGTGGCATTTGAAAGAGTTCCAGGAGGCAGTGAGAACCAGCATTACTTTTCCCCGCTGGCACCTTTGCTGTGGCAGCAAAAGCTGGACGTTTGTCTTTTTACCACCGGAGGGCGCCGAAAGTGAAAAAAGGCGCTTTTGAGGATAGAGTCCGCAGGAAAGCAGAGAGGGCCAAATTGTCAGGGGCATTTGAAGAGGTTCCAGGAGGCAGTGAGAACCAGCATTACTTTTCCCCGCTGGCACCTTTGCTGTGGCAGCAAAAGCTGGACGTTTGTCTTTTTTGCTCCGGAGGCTGCCGAAAGCGAAAACAGGTGCTTTTGAGGATGGAGTCCGCAGGAAAGCAGAGAGGGCCAAATTGTCTGTGGCATTTGAAAGGGTTCCAGGAGGCAGTGAGAACCAGCATTACTTTTCCCCGCTGGCACCTTTGCTGTGGCAGCAAAAGCTGGACGTTTGTCTTTTTTGCTCCGGAGGTTGCCGAAAGCGAAAACAGGTGCTTTTGAGGATGGAGTCCGCAGGAAAGCAGAGAGGGCCAAATTGTCTGGGGCATTTGAAAGGGTTCCAGGAGGCAGTGAGAACCAGCATTACTTTTCCCCGCTGGCACCTTTGCTGTGGCAGCAAAAGCTGGACGTTTGTCTTTTTTGCTCCGGAGGCTGCCGAAAGCGAAAACAGGTGCTTTTGAGGATGGAGTCCGCAGGAAAGCAGAGAGGGCCAAATTGTCTGTGGCATTTGAAAGGGTTCCAGGAGGCAGTGAGAACCAGCATTACTTTTCCCCGCTGGCACCTTTGCTGTGGCAGCAAAAGCTGGACGTTTGTCTTTTTTGCTCCGGAGGCTGCCGAAAGCGAAAACAGGTGCTTTTGAGGATGGAGTCCGCAGGAAAGCAGAGAGGGCCAAATTGTCTGGGGCATTTGAAAGGGTTCCAGGAGGCAGTGAGAACCAGCATTACTTTTCCCCGCTGGCACCTTTGCTGTGGCAGCAAAAGCTGGACGTTTGTCTTTTATGCTCCGGAGGCTGCCGAAAGCGAAAATAGGTGCTTTTGAGGATGGAGTCCGCAGGAAAGCAGAGAGGGCCAAATTGTCTGTGGCATTTGAAAGAGTTCCAGGAGGCAGTGAGAACCAGCATTACTTTTCCCCGCTGGCACCTTTGCTGTGGCAGCAAAAGCTGGACGTTTGTCTTTTTACCACCGGAGGGCGCCGAAAGTGAAAAAAGGCGATTTGAGGATAGAGTCCGCAGGAAAGCAGAGAGGGCCAAATTGTCAGGGGCATTTGAAAGGGTTCCAGGAGGCACTGAGAACCAGCATTACTTTTCCCCGCTGGCACCTTTGTTGTGGCAGCAAAAGCTGGACGTTTGTCTTTTTTGCTCCGGAGGCTGCCGAAAGCGAAAACAGGTGCTTTTGAGGATGGAGTCCGCAGGAAAGCAGAGAGGGCCAAATTGTCTGGGGCATTTGAAAGGGTTCCAGGAGGCAGTGAGAACCAGCATCACTTTTCCCCGCTGGCACCTTTGCTGTGGCAGCAAAAGCTGGACGTTTGTCTTTTTTGCTCCGGAGGCTGCCGAAAGCGAAAACAGGTGCTTTTGAGGATGGAGTCCGCAGGAAAGCAGAGAGGGCCAAATTGTCTGTGGCATTTGAAAGGGTTCCAGGAGGCAGTGAGAACCAGCATTACTTTTCCCCGCTGGCACCTTTGCTGTGGCAGCAAAAGCTGGACGTTTGTCTTTTTTGCTCCGGAGGCTGCCGAAAGCGAAAACAGGTGCTTTTGAGGATGGAGTCCGCAGGAAAGCAGAGAGGGCCAAATTGTCTGGGGCATTTGAAAGGGTTCCAGGAGGCAGTGAGAACCAGCATTACTTTTCCCCGCTGGCACCTTTGCTGTGGCAGCAAAAGCTGGACGTTTGTCTTTTTTGCTCCGGAGGCTGCCGAAAGCGAAAACAGGTGCTTTTGAGGATGGAGTCCACAGGAAAGCAGAGAGGGCCAAATTGTCTGTGGCATTTGAAAGGGTTCCAGGAGGCAGTGAGAACCAGCATTACTTTTCCCCGCTGGCACCTTTGCTGTGGCAGCAAAAGCTGGACGTTTGTCTTTTATGCTCCGGAGGCTGCCGAAAGCGAAAATAGGTGCTTTTGAGGATGGAGTCCGCAGGAAAGCAGAGAGGGCCAAATTGTCTGTGGCATTTGAAAGAGTTCCAGGAGGCAGTGAGAACCAGCATTACTTTTCCCCGCTGGCACCTTTGCTGTGGCAGCAAAAGCTGGACGTTTGTCTTTTTACCACCGGAGGGCGCCGAAAGTGAAAAAAGGCGCTTTTGAGGATAGAGTCCGCAGGAAAGCAGAGAGGGCCAAATTGTCTGGGGCATTTGAAAGGGTTCCAGGAGGCAGTGAGAACCAGCATTACTTTTCCCCGCTGGCACCTTTGCTGTGGCAGCAAAAGCTGGACGTTTGTCTTTTTTGCTCCGGAGGCTGCCGAAAGCGAAAACAGGTGCTTTTGAGGATGGAGTCCGCAGGAAAGCAGAGAGGGCCAAATTGTCTGTGGCATTTGAAAGGGTTCCAGGAGGCAGTGAGAACCAGCATTACTTTTCCCCGCTGGCACCTTTGCTGTGGCAGCAAAAGCTGGACGTTTGTCTTTTTTGCTCCGGAGGCTGCCGAAAGCGAAAACAGGTGCTTTTGAGGATGGAGTCCGCAGGAAAGCAGAGAGGGCCAAATTGTCAGGGGCATTTGAAAGGGTTCCAGGAGGCAGTGAGAACCAGCATTACTTTTCCCCGCTGGCACCTTTGCTGTGGCAGCAAAAGCTGGACGTTTGTCTTTTTTGCTCCGGAGGCTGCCGAAAGCGAAAACAGGTGCTTTTGAGGATGGAGTCCGCAGGAAAGCAGAGAGGGCCAAATTGTCTGTGGCATTTGAAAGGGTTCCAGGAGGCAGTGAGAACCAGCATTACTTTTCCCCGCTGGCACCTTTGCTGTGGCAGCAAAAGCTGGACGTTTGTCTTTTTTGCTCCGGAGGCTGCCGAAAGCGAAAACAGGTGCTTTTGAGGATGGAGTCCGCAGGAAAGCAGAGAGGGCCAAATTGTCTGGGGCATTTGAAAGGGTTCCAGGAGGCAGTGAGAACCAGCATTACTTTTCCCCGCTGGCACCTTTGCTGTGGCAGCAAAAGCTGGACGTTTGTCTTTTATGCTCCGGAGGCTGCCGAAAGCGAAAATAGGTGCTTTTGAGGATGGAGTCCGCAGGAAAGCAGAGAGGGCCAAATTGTCTGTGGCATTTGAAAGAGTTCCAGGAGGCAGTGAGAACCAGCATTACTTTTCCCCGCTGGCACCTTTGCTGTGGCAGCAAAAGCTGGACGTTTGTCTTTTTACCACCGGAGGGCGCCGAAAGTGAAAAAAGGCGATTTGAGGATAGAGTCCGCAGGAAAGCAGAGAGGGCCAAATTGTCAGGGGCATTTGAAAGGGTTCCAGGAGGCACTGAGAACCAGCATTACTTTTCCCCGCTGGCACCTTTGTTGTGGCAGCAAAAGCTGGACGTTTGTCTTTTTTGCTCCGGAGGCTGCCGAAAGCGAAAACAGGTGCTTTTGAGGATGGAGTCCGCAGGAAAGCAGAGAGGGCCAAATTGTCTGGGGCATTTGAAAGGGTTCCAGGAGGCAGTGAGAACCAGCATCACTTTTCCCCGCTGGCACCTTTGCTGTGGCAGCAAAAGCTGGACGTTTGTCTTTTTTGCTCCGGAGGCTGCCGAAAGCGAAAACAGGTGCTTTTGAGGATGGAGTCCGCAGGAAAGCAGAGAGGGCCAAATTGTCTGTGGCATTTGAAAGGGTTCCAGGAGGCAGTGAGAACCAGCATTACTTTTCCCCGCTGGCACCTTTGCTGTGGCAGCAAAAGCTGGACGTTTGTCTTTTTTGCTCCGGAGGTTGCCGAAAGCGAAAACAGGTGCTTTTGAGGATGGAGTCCGCAGGAAAGCAGAGAGGGCCAAATTGTCTGTGGCATTTGAAAGGGTTCCAGGAGGCAGTGAGAACCAGCATTACTTTTCCCCGCTGGCACCTTTGCTGTGGCAGCAAAAGCTGGACGTTTGTCTTTTTTGCTCCGGAGGCTGCCGAAAGCGAAAACAGGTGCTTTTGAGGATGGAGTCCGCAGGAAAGCAGAGAGGGCCAAATTGTCTGTGGCATTTGAAAGGGTTCCAGGAGGCAGTGAGAACCAGCATTACTTTTCCCCGCTGGCACCTTTGCTGTGGCAGCAAAAGCTGGACGTTTGTCTTTTTTGCTCCGGAGGCTGCCGAAAGCGAAAACAGGTGCTTTTGAGGATGGAGTCCGCAGGAAAGCAGAGAGGGCCAAATTGTCTGGGGCATTTGAAAGGGTTCCAGGAGGCAGTGAGAACCAGCATTACTTTTCCCCGCTGGCACCTTTGCTGTGGCAGCAAAAGCTGGACGTTTGTCTTTTATGCTCCGGAGGCTGCCGAAAGCGAAAATAGGTGCTTTTGAGGATGGAGTCCGCAGGAAAGCAGAGAGGGCCAAATTGTCTGTGGCATTTGAAAGAGTTCCAGGAGGCAGTGAGAACCAGCATTACTTTTCCCCGCTGGCACCTTTGCTGTGGCAGCAAAAGCTGGACGTTTGTCTTTTTACCACCGGAGGGCGCCGAAAGTGAAAAAAGGCGATTTGAGGATAGAGTCCGCAGGAAAGCAGAGAGGGCCAAATTGTCTGTGGCATTTGAAAGGGTTCCAGGAGGCAGTGAGAACCAGCATTACTTTTCCCCGCTGGCACCTTTGCTGTGGCAGCAAAAGCTGGACGTTTGTCTTTTTTGCTCCGGAGGTTGCCAAAAGCGAAAACAGGTGCTTTTGAGGATGGAGTCCGCAGGAAAGCAGAGAGGGCCAAATTGTCTGGGGCATTTGAAAGGGTTCCAGGAGGCACTGAGAACCAGCATTACTTTTCCCCGCTGGCACCTTTGCTGTGGCAGCAAAAGCTGGACGTTTGTCTTTTATGCTCCGGAGGCTGCCAAAAGCGAAAACAGGTGCTTTTGAGGATGGAGTCCGCAGGAAAGCAGAGAGGGCCAAATTGTCTGGGGCATTTGAAAGGGTTCCAGGAGGCAGTGAGAACCAGCATTACTTTTCCCCGCTGGCACCTTTGTTGTGGCAGCAAAAGCTGGACGTTTGTCTTTTTTGCTCCGGAGGCTGCCGAAAGCGAAAACAGGTGCTTTTGAGGATGGAGTCCGCAGGAAAGCAGAGAGGGCCAAATTGTCTGTGGCATTTGAAAGAGTTCCAGGAGGCAGTGAGAACCAGCATTACTTTTCCCCGCTGGCACCTTTGCTGTGGCAGCAAAAGCTGGACGTTTGTCTTTTTACCACCGGAGGGCGCCGAAAGTGAAAAAAGGCGCTTTTGAGGATAGAGTCCGCAGGAAAGCAGAGAGGGCCAAATTGTCAGGGGCATTTGAAAGGGTTCCAGGAGGCAGTGAGAACCAGCATTACTTTTCCCCGCTGGCACCTTTGCTGTGGCAGCAAAAGCTGGACGTTTGTCTTTTTTGCTCCGGAGGCTGCCGAAAGCGAAAACAGGTGCTTTTGAGGATGGAGTCCGCAGGAAAGCAGAGAGGGCCAAATTGTCTGTGGCATTTGAAAGGGTTCCAGGAGGCAGTGAGAACCAGCATTACTTTTCCCCGCTGGCACCTTTGCTGTGGCAGCAAAAGCTGGACGTTTGTCTTTTTTGCTCCGGAGGCTGCCGAAAGCGAAAACAGGTGCTTTTGAGGATGGAGTCCGCAGGAAAGCAGAGAGGGCCAAATTGTCTGGGGCATTTGAAGAGGTTCCAGGAGGCAGTGAGAACCAGCATTACTTTTCCCCGCTGGCACCTTTGCTGTGGCAGCAAAAGCTGGACGTTTGTCTTTTTTGCTCCGGAGGCTGCCGAAAGCGAAAACAGGTGCTTTTGAGGATGGAGTCCGCAGGAAAGCAGAGAGGGCCAAATTGTCTGGGGCATTTGAAAGGGTTCCAGGAGGCAGTGAGAACCAGCATTACTTTTCCCCGCTGGCACCTTTGCTGTGGCAGCAAAAGCTGGACGTTTGTCTTTTTTGCTCCGGAGGCTGCCGAAAGCGAAAACAGGTGCTTTTGAGGATGGAGTCCGCAGGAAAGCAGAGAGGGCCAAATTGTCAGGGGCATTTGAAAGAGTTCCAGGAGGCAGTGAGAACCAGCATTACTTTTCCCCGCTGGCACCTTTGCTGTGGCAGCAAAAGCTGGACGTTTGTCTTTTTTGCTCCGGAGGCTGCCGAAAGCGAAAACAGGTGCTTTTGAGGATGGAGTCCGCAGGAAAGCAGAGAGGGCCAAATTGTCTGTGGCATTTGAAAGGGTTCCAGGAGGCAGTGAGAACCAGCATTACTTTTCCCCGCTGGCACCTTTGCTGTGGCAGCAAAAGCTGGACGTTTGTCTTTTTTGCTCCGGAGGCTGCCGAAAGCGAAAACAGGTGCTTTTGAGGATGGAGTCCGCAGGAAAGCAGAGAGGGCCAAATTGTCAGGGGCATTTGAAAGGGTTCCAGGAGGCAGTGAGAACCAGCATTACTTTTCCCCGCTGGCACCTTTGCTGTGGCAGCAAAAGCTGGACGTTTGTCTTTTTTGCTCCGGAGGCTGCCGAAAGCGAAAACAGGTGCTTTTGAGGATGGAGTCCGCAGGAAAGCAGAGAGGGCCAAATTGTCTGTGGCATTTGAAAGGGTTCCAGGAGGCAGTGAGAACCAGCATTACTTTTCCCCGCTGGCACCTTTGCTGTGGCAGCAAAAGCTGGACGTTTGTCTTTTTTGCTCCGGAGGCTGCCGAAAGCGAAAACAGGTGCTTTTGAGGATGGAGTCCGCAGGAAAGCAGAGAGGGCCAAATTGTCAGGGGCATTTGAAAGGGTTCCAGGAGGCAGTGAGAACCAGCATTACTTTTCCCCGCTGGCACCTTTGCTGTGGCAGCAAAAGCTGGACGTTTGTCTTTTTTGCTCCGGAGGCTGCCGAAAGCGAAAACAGGTGCTTTTGAGGATGGAGTCCGCAGGAAAGCAGAGAGGGCCAAATTGTCTGTGGCATTTGAAAGGGTTCCAGGAGGCAGTGAGAACCAGCATTACTTTTCCCCGCTGGCACCTTTGCTGTGGCAGCAAAAGCTGGACGTTTGTCTTTTTTGCTCCGGAGGCTGCCGAAAGCGAAAACAGGTGCTTTTGAGGATGGAGTCCGCAGGAAAGCAGAGAGGGCCAAATTGTCAGGGGCATTTGAAAGGGTTCCAGGAGGCAGTGAGAACCAGCATTACTTTTCCCCGCTGGCACCTTTGCTGTGGCAGCAAAAGCTGGACGTTTGTCTTTTTTGCTCCGGAGGCTGCCGAAAGCGAAAACAGGTGCTTTTGAGGATGGAGTCCGCAGGAAAGCAGAGAGGGCCAAATTGTCTGTGGCATTTGAAAGGGTTCCAGGAGGCAGTGAGAACCAGCATTACTTTTCCCCGCTGGCACCTTTGCTGTGGCAGCAAAAGCTGGACGTTTGTCTTTTTTGCTCCGGAGGCTGCCGAAAGCGAAAACAGGTGCTTTTGAGGATGGAGTCCGCAGGAAAGCAGAGAGGGCCAAATTGTCTGTGGCATTTGAAAGGGTTCCAGGAGGCAGTGAGAACCAGCATTACTTTTCCCCGCTGGCACCTTTGCTGTGGCAGCAAAAGCTGGACGTTTGTCTTTTTTGCTCCGGAGGCTGCCGAAATCGAAAACAGGTGCTTTTGAGGCTGGAGTCCGCAGGAAAGCAGAGAGGGCCAAATTGTCTGGGGCATTTGAAGAGGTTCCAGGAGGCAGTGAGAACCAGCATTACTTTTCCCCGCTGGCACCTTTGCTGTGGCAGCAAAAGCTGGACGTTTGTCTTTTTTGCTCCGGAGGCTGCCGAAAGCGAAAACAGGTGCTTTTGAGGATGGAGTCCGCAGGAAAGCAGAGAGGGCCAAATTGTCTGTGGCATTTGAAAGGGTTCCAGGAGGCAGTGAGAACCAGCATTACTTTTCCCCGCTGGCACCTTTGCTGTGGCAGCAAAAGCTGGACGTTTTTCTTTTTTGCTCCGGAGGTTGCCGAAAGCGAAAACAGGTGCTTTTGAGGATGGGGTCCGCAGGAAAGCAGAGAGGGCCAAATTGTCTGTGGCATTTGAAAGGGTTCCAGGAGGCAGTGAGAACCAGCATTACTTTTCCCCGCTGGCTCCTTTGCTGTGGCAGCAAAAGCTGGACGTTTGTCTTTTTTGCTCCGGAGGCTGCCGAAAGCGAAAACAGGTGCTTTTGAGGATGGAGTCCGCAGGAAAGCAGAGAGGGCCAAATTGTCTGTGGCATTTGAAAGAGTTCCAGGAGGCAGTGAGAACCAGCATTACTTTTCCCCGCTGGCACCTTTGCTGTGGCAGCAAAAGCTGGACGTTTGTCTTTTTACCACCGGAGGGCGCCGAAAGTGAAAAAAGGCGCTTTTGAGGATAGAGTCCGCAGGAAAGCAGAGAGGGCCAAATTGTCAGGGGCATTTGAAGAGGTTCCAGGAGGCAGTGAGAACCAGCATTACTTTTCCCCGCTGGCACCTTTGCTGTGGCAGCAAAAGCTGGACGTTTGTCTTTTTTGCTCCGGAGGCTGCCGAAAGCGAAAACAGGTGCTTTTGAGGATGGAGTCCGCAGGAAAGCAGAGAGGGCCAAATTGTCTGTGGCATTTGAAAGGGTTCCAGGAGGCAGTGAGAACCAGCATTACTTTTCCCCGCTGGCACCTTTGCTGTGGCAGCAAAAGCTGGACGTTTGTCTTTTTTGCTCCGGAGGTTGCCGAAAGCGAAAACAGGTGCTTTTGAGGATGGAGTCCGCAGGAAAGCAGAGAGGGCCAAATTGTCTGTGGCATTTGAAAGGGTTCCAGGAGGCAGTGAGAACCAGCATTACTTTTCCCCGCTGGCACCTTTGCTGTGGCAGCAAAAGCTGGACGTTTGTCTTTTTTGCTCCGGAGGCTGCCGAAAGCGAAAACAGGTGCTTTTGAGGATGGAGTCCGCAGGAAAGCAGAGAGGGCCAAATTGTCTGTGGCATTTGAAAGGGTTCCAGGAGGCAGTGAGAACCAGCATTACTTTTCCCCGCTGGCACCTTTGCTGTGGCAGCAAAAGCTGGACGTTTGTCTTTTTTGCTCCGGAGGCTGCCGAAAGCGAAAACAGGTGCTTTTGAGGATGGAGTCCGCAGGAAAGCAGAGAGGGCCAAATTGTCTGGGGCATTTGAAAGGGTTCCAGGAGGCAGTGAGAACCAGCATTACTTTTCCCCGCTGGCACCTTTGCTGTGGCAGCAAAAGCTGGACGTTTGTCTTTTATGCTCCGGAGGCTGCCGAAAGCGAAAATAGGTGCTTTTGAGGATGGAGTCCGCAGGAAAGCAGAGAGGGCCAAATTGTCTGTGGCATTTGAAAGAGTTCCAGGAGGCAGTGAGAACCAGCATTACTTTTCCCCGCTGGCACCTTTGCTGTGGCAGCAAAAGCTGGACGTTTGTCTTTTTACCACCGGAGGGCGCCGAAAGTGAAAAAAGGCGATTTGAGGATAGAGTCCGCAGGAAAGCAGAGAGGGCCAAATTGTCAGGGGCATTTGAAAGGGTTCCAGGAGGCACTGAGAACCAGCATTACTTTTCCCCGCTGGCACCTTTGTTGTGGCAGCAAAAGCTGGACGTTTGTCTTTTTTGCTCCGGAGGCTGCCGAAAGCGAAAACAGGTGCTTTTGAGGATGGAGTCCGCAGGAAAGCAGAGAGGGCCAAATTGTCTGGGGCATTTGAAAGGGTTCCAGGAGGCAGTGAGAACCAGCATCACTTTTCCCCGCTGGCACCTTTGCTGTGGCAGCAAAAGCTGGACGTTTGTCTTTTTTGCTCCGGAGGCTGCCGAAAGCGAAAACAGGTGCTTTTGAGGATGGAGTCCGCAGGAAAGCAGAGAGGGCCAAATTGTCTGTGGCATTTGAAAGGGTTCCAGGAGGCAGTGAGAACCAGCATTACTTTTCCCCGCTGGCACCTTTGCTGTGGCAGCAAAAGCTGGACGTTTGTCTTTTTTGCTCCGGAGGCTGCCGAAAGCGAAAACAGGTGCTTTTGAGGATGGAGTCCGCAGGAAAGCAGAGAGGGCCAAATTGTCTGTGGCATTTGAAAGGGTTCCAGGAGGCAGTGAGAACCAGCATTACTTTTCCCCGCTGGCACCTTTGCTGTGGCAGCAAAAGCTGGACGTTTGTCTTTTTTGCTCCGGAGGCTGCCGAAAGCGAAAACAGGTGCTTTTGAGGATGGAGTCCACAGGAAAGCAGAGAGGGCCAAATTGTCTGTGGCATTTGAAAGGGTTCCAGGAGGCAGTGAGAACCAGCATTACTTTTCCCCGCTGGCACCTTTGCTGTGGCAGCAAAAGCTGGACGTTTGTCTTTTATGCTCCGGAGGCTGCCGAAAGCGAAAATAGGTGCTTTTGAGGATGGAGTCCGCAGGAAAGCAGAGAGGGCCAAATTGTCTGTGGCATTTGAAAGAGTTCCAGGAGGCAGTGAGAACCAGCATTACTTTTCCCCGCTGGCACCTTTGCTGTGGCAGCAAAAGCTGGACGTTTGTCTTTTTACCACCGGAGGGCGCCGAAAGTGAAAAAAGGCGCTTTTGAGGATAGAGTCCGCAGGAAAGCAGAGAGGGCCAAATTGTCTGGGGCATTTGAAAGGGTTCCAGGAGGCAGTGAGAACCAGCATTACTTTTCCCCGCTGGCACCTTTGCTGTGGCAGCAAAAGCTGGACGTTTGTCTTTTTTGCTCCGGAGGCTGCCGAAAGCGAAAACAGGTGCTTTTGAGGATGGAGTCCGCAGGAAAGCAGAGAGGGCCAAATTGTCTGTGGCATTTGAAAGGGTTCCAGGAGGCAGTGAGAACCAGCATTACTTTTCCCCGCTGGCACCTTTGCTGTGGCAGCAAAAGCTGGACGTTTGTCTTTTTTGCTCCGGAGGCTGCCGAAAGCGAAAACAGGTGCTTTTGAGGATGGAGTCCGCAGGAAAGCAGAGAGGGCCAAATTGTCAGGGGCATTTGAAAGGGTTCCAGGAGGCAGTGAGAACCAGCATTACTTTTCCCCGCTGGCACCTTTGCTGTGGCAGCAAAAGCTGGACGTTTGTCTTTTTTGCTCCGGAGGCTGCCGAAAGCGAAAACAGGTGCTTTTGAGGATGGAGTCCGCAGGAAAGCAGAGAGGGCCAAATTGTCTGTGGCATTTGAAAGGGTTCCAGGAGGCAGTGAGAACCAGCATTACTTTTCCCCGCTGGCACCTTTGCTGTGGCAGCAAAAGCTGGACGTTTGTCTTTTTTGCTCCGGAGGCTGCCGAAAGCGAAAACAGGTGCTTTTGAGGATGGAGTCCGCAGGAAAGCAGAGAGGGCCAAATTGTCTGTGGCATTTGAAAGGGTTCCAGGAGGCAGTGAGAACCAGCATTACTTTTCCCCGCTGGCACCTTTGCTGTGGCAGCAAAAGCTGGACGTTTGTCTTTTATGCTCCGGAGGCTGCCGAAAGCGAAAATAGGTGCTTTTGAGGATGGAGTCCGCAGGAAAGCAGAGAGGGCCAAATTGTCTGTGGCATTTGAAAGAGTTCCAGGAGGCAGTGAGAACCAGCATTACTTTTCCCCGCTGGCACCTTTGCTGTGGCAGCAAAAGCTGGACGTTTGTCTTTTTACCACCGGAGGGCGCCGAAAGTGAAAAAAGGCGATTTGAGGATAGAGTCCGCAGGAAAGCAGAGAGGGCCAAATTGTCAGGGGCATTTGAAAGGGTTCCAGGAGGCAGTGAGAACCAGCATTACTTTTCCCCGCTGGCACCTTTGCTGTGGCAGCAAAAGCTGGACGTTTGTCTTTTTTGCTCCGGAGGTTGCCAAAAGCGAAAACAGGTGCTTTTGAGGATGGAGTCCGCAGGAAAGCAGAGAGGGCCAAATTGTCTGGGGCATTTGAAAGGGTTCCAGGAGGCACTGAGAACCAGCATTACTTTTCCCCGCTGGCACCTTTGTTGTGGCAGCAAAAGCTGGACGTTTGTCTTTTTTGCTCCGGAGGCTGCCGAAAGCGAAAACAGGTGCTTTTGAGGATGGAGTCCGCAGGAAAGCAGAGAGGGCCAAATTGTCTGTGGCATTTGAAAGGGTTCCAGGAGGCAGTGAGAACCAGCATCACTTTTCCCCGCTGGCACCTTTGCTGTGGCAGCAAAAGCTGGACGTTTGTCTTTTTTGCTCCGGAGGCTGCCGAAAGCGAAAACAGGTGCTTTTGAGGATGGAGTCCGCAGGAAAGCAGAGAGGGCCAAATTGTCTGTGGCATTTGAAAGGGTTCCAGGAGGCAGTGAGAACCAGCATTACTTTTCCCCGCTGGCACCTTTGCTGTGGCAGCAAAAGCTGGACGTTTGTCTTTTTTGCTCCGGAGGCTGCCGAAAGCGAAAACAGGTGCTTTTGAGGATGGAGTCCGCAGGAAAGCAGAGAGGGCCAAATTGTCTGTGGCATTTGAAAGGGTTCCAGGAGGCAGTGAGAACCAGCATTACTTTTCCCCGCTGGCACCTTTGCTGTGGCAGCAAAAGCTGGACGTTTGTCTTTTTTGCTCCGGAGGCTGCCGAAAGCGAAAACAGGTGCTTTTGAGGATGGAGTCCACAGGAAAGCAGAGAGGGCCAAATTGTCTGTGGCATTTGAAAGGGTTCCAGGAGGCAGTGAGAACCAGCATTACTTTTCCCCGCTGGCACCTTTGCTGTGGCAGCAAAAGCTGGACGTTTGTCTTTTATGCTCCGGAGGCTGCCGAAAGCGAAAATAGGTGCTTTTGAGGATGGAGTCCGCAGGAAAGCAGAGAGGGCCAAATTGTCTGTGGCATTTGAAAGAGTTCCAGGAGGCAGTGAGAACCAGCATTACTTTTCCCCGCTGGCACCTTTGCTGTGGCAGCAAAAGCTGGACGTTTGTCTTTTTACCACCGGAGGGCGCCGAAAGTGAAAAAAGGCGCTTTTGAGGATAGAGTCCGCAGGAAAGCAGAGAGGGCCAAATTGTCTGGGGCATTTGAAAGGGTTCCAGGAGGCAGTGAGAACCAGCATTACTTTTCCCCGCTGGCACCTTTGCTGTGGCAGCAAAAGCTGGACGTTTGTCTTTTTTGCTCCGGAGGCTGCCGAAAGTGAAAACAGGTGCTTTTGAGGATGGAGTCCGCAGGAAAGCAGAGAGGGCCAAATTGTCTGTGGCATTTGAAAGGGTTCCAGGAGGCAGTGAGAACCAGCATTACTTTTCCCCGCTGGCACCTTTGCTGTGGCAGCAAAAGCTGGACGTTTGTCTTTTTTGCTCCGGAGGCTGCCGAAAGCGAAAACAGGTGCTTTTGAGGATGGAGTCCGCAGGAAAGCAGAGAGGGCCAAATTGTCAGGGGCATTTGAAAGGGTTCCAGGAGGCAGTGAGAACCAGCATTACTTTTCCCCGCTGGCACCTTTGCTGTGGCAGCAAAAGCTGGACGTTTGTCTTTTTTGCTCCGGAGGCTGCCGAAAGCGAAAACAGGTGCTTTTGAGGATGGAGTCCGCAGGAAAGCAGAGAGGGCCAAATTGTCTGTGGCATTTGAAAGGGTTCCAGGAGGCAGTGAGAACCAGCATTACTTTTCCCCGCTGGCACCTTTGCTGTGGCAGCAAAAGCTGGACGTTTGTCTTTTTTGCTCCGGAGGCTGCCGAAAGCGAAAACAGGTGCTTTTGAGGATGGAGTCCGCAGGAAAGCAGAGAGGGCCAAATTGTCTGTGGCATTTGAAAGGGTTCCAGGAGGCAGTGAGAACCAGCATTACTTTTCCCCGCTGGCACCTTTGCTGTGGCAGCAAAAGCTGGACGTTTGTCTTTTTTGCTCCGGAGGCTGCCGAAATCGAAAACAGGTGCTTTTGAGGATGGAGTCCGCAGGAAAGCAGAGAGGGCCAAATTGTCTGGGGCATTTGAAGAGGTTCCAGGAGGCAGTGAGAACCAGCATTACTTTTCCCCGCTGGCACCTTTGCTGTGGCAGCAAAAGCTGGACGTTTGTCTTTTTTGCTCCGGAGGCTGCCGAAAGCGAAAACAGGTGCTTTTGAGGATGGAGTCCGCAGGAAAGCAGAGAGGGCCAAATTGTCTGGGGCATTTGAAGAGGTTCCAGGAGGCAGTGAGAACCAGCATTACTTTTCCCCGCTGGCACCTTTGCTGTGGCAGCAAAAGCTGGACGTTTGTCATTTTTGCTCCGGAGGCTGCCGAAAGCGAAAACAGGTGCTTTTGAGGATGGAGTCCGCAGGAAAGCAGAGAGGGCCAAATTGTCTGTGGCATTTGAAAGGGTTCCAGGAGGCAGTGAGAACCAGCATTACTTTTCCCCGCTGGCACCTTTGCTGTGGCAGCAAAAGCTGGACGTTTGTCTTTTTTGCTCCGGAGGTTGCCGAAAGCGAAAACAGGTGCTTTTGAGGATGGAGTCCGCAGGAAAGCAGAGAGGGCCAAATTGTCTGTGGCATTTGAAAGAGTTCCAGGAGGCAGTGAGAACCAGCATTACTTTTCCCCGCTGGCACCTTTGCTGTGGCAGCAAAAGCTGGACGTTTGTCTTTTTACCACCGGAGGGCGCCGAAAGTGAAAAAAGGCGCTTTTGAGGATAGAGTCCGCAGGAAAGCAGAGAGGGCCAAATTGTCAGGGGCATTTGAAGAGGTTCCAGGAGGCACTGAGAACCAGCATTACTTTTCCCCGCTGGCACCTTTGCTGTGGCAGCAAAAGCTGGACGTTTGTCTTTTTTGCTCCGGAGGCTGCCGAAAGCGAAAACAGGTGCTTTTGAGGATGGAGTCCGCAGGAAAGCAGAGAGGGCCAAATTGTCTGTGGCATTTGAAAGGGTTCCAGGAGGCAGTGAGAACCAGCATTACTTTTCCCCGCTGGCACCTTTGCTGTGGCAGCAAAAGCTGGACGTTTGTCTTTTTTGCTCCGGAGTTTGCCGAAAGCGAAAACAGGTGCTTTTGAGGATGGAGTCCGCAGGAAAGCAGAGAGGGCCAAATTGTCTGTGGCATTTGAAAGAGTTCCAGGAGGCAGTGAGAACCAGCATTACTTTTCCCCGCTGGCACCTTTGCTGTGGCAGCAAAAGCTGGACGTTTGTCTTTTTTGCTCCGGAGGCTGCCGAAAGCGAAAACAGGTGCTTTTGAGGATGGAGTCCGCAGGAAAGCAGAGAGGGCCAAATTGTCTGTGGCATTTGAAAGGGTTCCAGGAGGCAGTGAGAACCAGCATTACTTTTCCCCGCTGGCACCTTTGCTGTGGCAGCAAAAGCTGGACGTTTGTCTTTTTTGCTCCGGAGGTTGCCGAAAGCGAAAACAGGTGCTTTTGAGGATGGAGTCCGCAGGAAAGCAGAGAGGGCCAAATTGTCTGTGGCATTTGAAAGGGTTCCAGGAGGCAGTGAGAACCAGCATTACTTTTCCCCGCTGGCACCTTTGCTGTGGCAGCAAAAGCTGGACGTTTGTCTTTTTTGCTCCGGAGGCTGCCGAAAGCGAAAACAGGTGCTTTTGAGGATGGAGTCCGCAGGAAAGCAGAGAGGGCCAAATTGTCTGTGGCATTTGAAAGGGTTCCAGGAGGCAGTGAGAACCAGCATTACTTTTCCCCGCTGGCACCTTTGCTGTGGCAGCAAAAGCTGGACGTTTGTTTTTTTTGCTCCGGAGGTTGCCGAAAGCGAAAACAGGTGCTTTTGAGGATGGAGTCCACAGGAAAGCAGAGAGGGCCAAATTGTCTGTGGCATTTGAAAGGGTTCCAGGAGGCAGTGAGAACCAGCATTACTTTTCCCCGCTGGCACCTTTGCTGTGGCAGCAAAAGCTGGACGTTTGTCTTTTTTGCTCCGGAGGTTGCCGAAAGCGAAAACAGGTGCTTTTGAGGATGGAGTCCGCAGGAAAGCAGAGAGGGCCAAATTCTCTGGGGCATTTGAAAGGGTTCCAGGAGGCAGTGAGAACCAGCATTACTTTTCCCCGCTGGCACCTTTGTTGTGGCAGCAAAAGCTGGACGTTTGTCTTTTTTGCTCCGGACGCTGCCGAAAGCGAAAACAGGTGCTTTTGAGGATGGAGTCCGCAGGAAAGCAGAGAGGGCCAAATTGTCTGGGGCATTTGAAAGGGTTCCAGGAGGCAGTGAGAACCAGCATTACTTTTCCCCGCTGGCACCTTTGCTGTGGCAGCAAAAGCTGGACGTTTGTCTTTTTTGCTCCGGAGGCTGCCGAAAGCGAAAACAGGTGCTTTTGAGGATGGAGTCCGCAGGAAAGCAGAGAGGGCCAAATTGTCTGGGGCATTTGAAGAGGTTCCAGGAGGCAGTGAGAACCAGCATTACTTTTCCCCGCTGGCACCTTTGCTGTGGCAGCTAAAGCTGGACGTTTGTCTTTTTTGCTCCGGAGGCTGCCGAAAGCGAAAACAGGTGCTTTTGAGGATGGAGTCCGCAGGAAAGCAGAGAGGGCCAAATTGTCAGGGGCATTTGAAAGGGTTCCAGGAGGCAGTGAGAACCAGCATTACTTTTCCCCGCTGGCACCTTTGCTGTGGCAGCAAAAGCTGGACGTTTGTCTTTTTTGCTCCGGAGGCTGCCGAAAGCGAAAACAGGTGCTTTTGAGGATGGAGTCCGCAGGAAAGCAGAGAGGGCCAAATTGTCTGTGGCATTTGAAAGGGTTCCAGGAGGCAGTGAGAACCAGCATTACTTTTCCCCTCTGGCACCTTTGTTGTGGCAGCAAAAGCTGGACGTTTGTCTTTTTTGCTCCGGAGGCTGCCGAAAGCGAAAACAGGTGCTTTTGAGGATGGAGTCCGCAGGAAAGCAGAGAGGGCCAAATTGTCTGGGGCATTTGAAAGGGTTCCAGGAGGCAGTGAGAACCAGCATTACTTTTCCCCGCTGGCACCTTTGCTGTGGCAGCAAAAGCTGGACGTTTGTCTTTTTTGCTCCGGAGGCTGCCGAAAGCGAAAACAGGTGCTTTTGAGGATGGAGTCCGCAGGAAAGCAGAGAGGGCCAAATTGTCTGGGGCATTTGAACAGGTTCCAGGAGGCAGTGAGAACCAGCATTACTTTTCCCCGCTGGCACCTTTGCTGTGCCAGCAAAAGCTGGACGTTTGTCTTTTTTGCTCCGGAGGTTGCCAAAAGCGAAAACAGGTGCTTTTGAGGATGGAGTCCGCAGGAAAGCAGAGAGGGCCATATTGTCTGGGGCATTTGAAGAGGTTCCAGGAGGCAGTGAGAACCAGCATTACTTTTCCCTGCTGGCACCTTTGCTGTGGCAGCAAAAGCTGGACGTTTGTCTTTTTTGCTCCGGAGGCTGCCGAAAGCAAAAACAGGTGCTTTTGAGGATAGAGTCCGCAGGAAAGCAGAGAGGGCCAAATTGTCAGGGGCATTTGAAAGGGTTCCAGGAGGCAGTGAGAACCAGCATTACTTTTCCCCGCTGGCACCTTTGCTGTGGCAGCAAAAGCTGGACGTTTGTCTTTTTTGCTCCGGAGGCTGCCGAAAGCGAAAACAGGTGCTTTTGAGGATGGAGTCCGCAGGAAAGCAGAGAGGGCCAAATTGTCTGGGGCATTTGAAAGGGTTCCAGGAGGCAGTGAGAACCAGCATTACTTTTCCCCGCTGGCACCTTTGCTGTGGCAGCAAAAGCTGGACGTTTGTCTTTTTTGCTCCGGAGGTTGCCAAAAGCGAAAACAGGTGCTTTTGAGGATGGAGTCCGCAGGAAAGCAGAGAGGGCCAAATTGTCTGGGGCATTTGAAAGGGTTCCAGGAGGCACTGAGAACCAGCATTACTTTTCCCCGCTGGCAGCTTTGTTGTGGCAGCAAAAGCTGGACGTTTGTCTTTTTTGCTCCGGAGGCTGCCGAAAGCGAAAACAGGTGCTTTTGAGGATGGAGTCCGCAGGAAAGCAGAGAGGGCCAAATTGTCTGTGGCATTTGAAGAGGTTCCAGGAGGCAGTGAGAACCAGCGTCACTTTTCCCCGCTGGCACCTTTGCTGTGGCAGCAAAAGCTGGACGTTTGTCTTTTTTGCTCCGGAGGCTGCCGAAAGCGAAAACAGGTGCTTTTGAGGATGGAGTCCGCAGGAAAGCAGAGAGGGCCAAATTGTCTGTGGCATTTGAAAGGGTTCCAGGAGGCAGTGAGAACCAGCATTACTTTTCCCCGCTGGCACCTTTGCTGTGGCAGCAAAAGCTGGACGTTTGTCTTTTTTGCTCCGGAGGCTGCCGAAAGCGAAAACAGGTGCTTTTGAGGATGGAGTCCGCAGGAAAGCAGAGAGGGCCAAATTGTCTGTGGCATTTGAAAGGGTTCCAGGAGGCAGTGAGAACCAGCATTACTTTTCCCCGCTGGCACCTTTGCTGTGGCAGCAAAAGCTGGACGTTTGTCTTTTATGCTCCGGAGGCTGCCGAAAGCGAAAATAGGTGCTTTTGAGGATGGAGTCCGCAGGAAAGCAGAGAGGGCCAAATTGTCTGTGGCGTTTGAAAGAGTTCCAGGAGGCAGTGAGAACCAGCATTACTTTTCCCCGCTGGCACCTTTGCTGTGGCAGCAAAAGCTGGACGTTTGTCTTTTTACCACCGGAGGGCGCCGAAAGTGAAAAAAGGCGCTTTTGAGGATAGATTCCGCAGGAAAGCAGAGAGGGCCAAATTGTCTGTGGCATTTGAAAGGGTTCCAGGAGGCAGTGAGAACCAGCATTACTTTTCCCCGCTGGCACCTTTGCTGTGGCAGCAAAAGCTGGACGTTTGTCTTTTTTGCTCCAGAGGCTGCCGAAAGCGAAAACAGGTGCTTTTGAGGATGGAGTCCGCAGGAAAGCAGAGAGGGCCAAATTGTCTGGGGCATTTGAAAGGGTTCCAGGAGGCAGTGAGAACCAGCATTACTTTTCCCCGCTGGCACTTTTGCTGTGGCAGCAAAAGCTGGACGTTTGTCTTTTTTGCTCCGGAGGTTGCCGAAAGCGAAAACAGGTGCTTTTGAGGATGGAGTCCGCAGGAAAGCAGAGAGGGCCAAATTGTCTGGGGCATTTGAAAGGGTTCCAGGAGGCAGTGAGAACCAGCATTACTTTTCCCCGCTGGCACCTTTGCTGTGGCAGCAAAAGCTGGACGTTTGTCTTTTTTGCTCCGGAGGCTTCCGAAAGCGAAAACAGGTGCTTTTGAGGATGGAGTCCGCAGGAAAGCAGAGAGGGCCAAATTGTCTGTGGCATTTGAAAGAGTTCCAGGAGGCAGTGAGAACCAGCATTACTTTTCCCCGCTGGCACCTCTGCTGTGGCAGCAAAAGCTGGACGTTTGTCTTTTTACCACCGGAGGGCGCCGAAAGTGAAAAAAGGCGCTTTTGAGGATAGAGTCCGCAGGAAAGCAGAGAGGGCCAAATTGTCAGGGGCATTTGAAAGGGTTCCAGGAGGCAGTGAGAACCAGCATTACTTTTCCCCGCTGGCACCTTTGCTGTGGCAGCAAAAGCTGGACGTTTGTCTTTTTTGCTCCGGAGGCTGCCGAAAGCGAAAACAGGTGCTTTTGAGGATGGAGTCCGCAGGAAAGCAGAGAGGGCCAAATTGTCTGTGGCATTTGAAAGGGTTCCAGGAGGCAGTGAGAACCAGCATTACTTTTCCCCGCTGGCACCTTTGCTGTGGCAGCAAAAGCTGGACGTTTGTCTTTTTTGCTCCGGAGGCTGCCAAAAGCGAAAACAGGTGCTTTTGAGGATGGAGTCCGCAGGAAAGCAGAGAGGGCCAAATTGTCTGGGGCATTTGAAGAGGTTCCAGGAGGCAGTGAGAACCAGCATTACTTTTCCCCGCTGGCACCTTTGCTGTGGCAGCAAAAGCTGGACGTTTGTCTTTTTTGCTCCGGAGGCTGCCGAAAGCGAAAACAGGTGCTTTTGAGGATGGAGTCCGCAGGAAAGCAGAGAGGGCCAAATTGTCTGTGGCATTTGAAAGGGTTCCAGGAGGCAGTGAGAACCAGCATTACTTTTCCCCGCTGGCACCTTTGCTGTGGCAGCAAAAGCTGGACGTTTGTCTTTTTTGCTCCGGAGGCTGCCGAAAGCGAAAACAGGTGCTTTTGAGGATGGAGTCCGCAGGAAAGCAGAGAGGGCCAAATTGTCTGTGGCATTTGAAAGGGTTCCAGGAGGCAGTGAGAACCAGCATTACTTTTCCCCGCTGGCACCTTTGCTGTGGCAGCAAAAGCTGGACGTTTGTCTTTTTTGCTCCGGACGCTGCCGAAAGCGAAAACAGGTGCTTTTGAGGATGGAGTCCGCAGGAAAGCAGAGAGGGCCAAATTGTCTGTGGCATTTGAAAGGGTTCCAGGAGGCAGTGAGAACCAGCATTACTTTTCCCCGCTGGCACCTTTGCTGTGGCAGCAAAAGCTGGACGTTTGTCTTTTTTGCTCCGGAGGCTGCCGAAAGCGAAAACAGGTGCTTTTGAGGATGGAGTCCGCAGGAAAGCAGAGAGGGCCAAATTGTCTGGGGCATTTGAAGAGGTTCCAGGAGGCAGTGAGAACCAGCATTACTTTTCCCCGCTGGCACCTTTGCTGTGGCAGCAAAAGCTGGACGTTTGTCTTTTTTGCTCCGGAGGCTGCCGAAAGCGAAAACAGGTGCTTTTGAGGATGGAGTCCGCAGGAAAGCAGAGAGGGCCAAATTGTCTGGGGCATTTGAAGAGGTTCCAGGAGGCAGTGAGAACCAGCATTACTTTTCCCCGCTGGCACCTTTGCTGTGGCAGCAAAAGCTGGACGTTTGTCTTTTTTGCTCCGGAGGCTGCCGAAAGCGAAAACAGGTGCTTTTGAGGATGGAGTCCGCAGGAAAGCAGAGAGGGCCAAATTGTCTGTGGCATTTGAAAGGGTTCCAGGAGGCAGTGAGAACCAGCATTACTTTTCCCCGCTGGCACCTTTGCTGTGGCAGCAAAAGCTGGACGTTTGTCTTTTTTGCTCCGGAGGCTGCCGAAAGCGAAAACAGGTGCTTTTGAGGATGGAGTCCGCAGGAAAGCAGAGAGGGCCAAATTGTCTGTGGCATTTGAAAGGGTTCCAGGAGGCAGTGAGAACCAGCATTACTTTTCCCCGCTGGCACCTTTGCTGTGGCAGCAAAAGCTGGACGTTTGTCTTTTTACCACCGGAGGGCGCCGAAAGTGAAAAAAGGCGCTTTTGAGGATAGAGTCCGCAGGAAAGCAGAGAGGGCCAAATTGTCAGGGGCATTTGAAGAGGTTCCAGGAGGCAGTGAGAACCAGCATTACTTTTCCCCGCTGGCACCTTTGCTGTGGCAGCAAAAGCTGGACGTTTGTCTTTTTTGCTCCGGAGGCTGCCGAAAGCGAAAACAGGTGCTTTTGAGGATGGAGTCCGCAGGAAAGCAGAGAGGGCCAAATTGTCTGTGGCATTTGAAAGGGTTCCAGGAGGCAGTGAGAACCAGCATTACTTTTCCCCGCTGGCACCTTTGCTGTGGCAGCAAAAGCTGGACGTTTGTCTTTTTTGCTCCGGAGGCTGCCGAAAGCGAAAACAGGTGCTTTTGAGGATGGAGTCCGCAGGAAAGCAGAGAGGGCCAAATTGTCTGTGGCATTTGAAAGAGTTCCAGGAGGCAGTGAGAACCAGCATTACTTTTCCCCGCTGGCACCTTTGCTGTGGCAGCAAAAGCTGGACGTTTGTCTTTTTTGCTCCGGAGGCTGCCGAAAGCGAAAACAGGTGCTTTTGAGGATGGAGTCCGCAGGAAAGCAGAGAGGGCCAAATTGTCTGTGGCATTTGAAAGGGTTCCAGGAGGCAGTGAGAACCAGCATTACTTTTCCCCGCTGGCACCTTTGCTGTGGCAGCAAAAGCTGGACGTTTGTCTTTTTTGCTCCGGAGGTTGCCGAAAGCGAAAACAGGTGCTTTTGAGGATGGAGTCCGCAGGAAAGCAGAGAGGGCCAAATTGTCTGGGGCATTTGAAAGGGTTCCAGGAGGCAGTGAGAACCAGCATTACTTTTCCCCGCTGGCACCTTTGCTGTGGCAGCAAAAGCTGGACGTTTGTCTTTTTTGCTCCGGAGGCTGCCGAAAGCGAAAACAGGTGCTTTTGAGGATGGAGTCCGCAGGAAAGCAGAGAGGGCCAAATTGTCTGTGGCATTTGAAAGGGTTCCAGGAGGCAGTGAGAACCAGCATTACTTTTCCCCGCTGGCACCTTTGCTGTGGCAGCAAAAGCTGGACGTTTGTTTTTTTTGCTCCGGAGGTTGCCGAAAGCGAAAACAGGTGCTTTTGAGGATGGAGTCCACAGGAAAGCAGAGAGGGCCAAATTGTCTGTGGCATTTGAAAGGGTTCCAGGAGGCAGTGAGAACCAGCATTACTTTTCCCCGCTGGCACCTTTGCTGTGGCAGCAAAAGCTGGACGTTTGTCTTTTTTGCTCCGGAGGCTGCCGAAAGCGAAAACAGGTGCTTTTGAGGATGGAGTCCGCAGGAAAGCAGAGAGGGCCAAATTGTCTGGGGCATTTGAAAGGGTTCCAGGAGGCAGTGAGAACCAGCATTACTTTTCCCCGCTGGCACCTTTGTTGTGGCAGCAAAAGCTGGACGTTTGTCTTTTTTGCTCCGGACGCTGCCGAAAGCGAAAACAGGTGCTTTTGAGGATGGAGTCCGCAGGAAAGCAGAGAGGGCCAAATTGTCTGGGGCATTTGAAAGGGTTCCAGGAGGCAGTGAGAACCAGCATTACTTTTCCCCGCTGGCACCTTTGCTGTGGCAGCAAAAGCTGGACGTTTGTCTTTTTTGCTCCGGAGGCTGCCGAAAGCGAAAACAGGTGCTTTTGAGGATGGAGTCCGCAGGAAAGCAGAGAGGGCCAAATTGTCTGGGGCATTTGAAGGAGTTCCAGGAGGCAGTGAGAACCAGCATTACTTTTCCTTGCTGGCACCTATGCTGTGGCAGCAAAAGCTGGACGTTTGTCTTTTTTGCTCCGGAGGCTGCCGAAAGCGAAAACAGGTGCTTTTGAGGATGGAGTCCGCAGGAAAGCAGAGAGGGCCAAATTGTCTGGGGCATTTGAAGGAGTTCCAGGAGGCAGTGAGAACCAGCATTACTTTTCCCCGCTGGCACCTTTGCTGTGGCAGCAAAAGCTGGACGTTTGTCTTTTTTGCTCCGGAGGCTGCCGAAAGCGAAAACAGGTGCTTTTGAGGATGGAGTCCGCAGGAAAGCAGAGAGGGCCAAATTGTCTGTGGCATTTGAAAGGGTTCCAGGAGGCAGTGAGAACCAGCATCACTTTTCCCCGCTGGCACCTTTGCTGTGGCAGCAAAACCTGGACGTTTGTCTTTTTACCACCGGAGGGCGCCGAAAGTGAAAAAAGTCGCTTTTGAGGATAGAGTCCGCAGGAAAGCAGAGAGGGCTTAATTGTCTGGGGCATTTGAAAGGGTTCCAGGAGGCAGTGAGAACCAGCATTACTTTTCCCCGCTGGCACCTTTGCTGTGGCAGCAAAAGCTGGACGTTTGTCTTTTTTGCTCCGGAGGCTGCCGAAAGCGAAAACAGGTGCTTTTGAGGATGGAGTCCGCAGGAAAGCAGAGAGGGCCAAATTGTCTGTGGCATTTGAAGAGGTTCCAGGAGGCAGTGAGAACCAGCATTACTTTTCCCGCTGGCACCTTTGCTGTGGCAGCAAAAGCTGGACGTTTGTCTTTTTTGCTCCGGAGGCTGCCGAAAGCGAAAACAGGTGCTTTTGAGGATGGAGTCCGCAGGAAAGCAGAGAGGGCCAAATTGTCTGTGGCATTTGAAAGGGTTCCAGGAGGCAGTGAGAACCAGCATTACTTTTCCCCGCTGGCACCTTTGCTGTGGCAGCAAAAGCTGGACGTTTGTCTTTTTTGCTCCGGAGGCTGCCGAAAGCGAAAACAGGTGCTTTTGAGGATGGAGTCCGCAGGAAAGCAGAGAGGGCCAAATTGTCTGTGGCATTTGAAAGGGTTCCAGGAGGCAGTGAGAACCAGCATTACTTTTCCCCGCTGGCACCTTTGCTGTGGCAGCAAAAGCTGGACGTTTGTCTTTTTTGCTCCGGACGCTGCCGAAAGCGAAAACAGGTGCTTTTGAGGATGGAGTCCGCAGGAAAGCAGAGAGGGCCAAATTGTCTGTGGCATTTGAAAGGGTTCCAGGAGGCAGTGAGAACCAGCATTACTTTTCCCCGCTGGCACCTTTGCTGTGGCAGCAAAAGCTGGACGTTTGTCTTTTTTGCTCCGGAGGTTGCCAAAAGCGAAAACAGGTGCTTTTGAGGATGGAGTCCGCAGGAAAGCAGAGAGGGCCAAATTGTCTGTGGCATTTGAAGAGGTTCCGGGAGGCAGTGAGAACCAGCATTACTTTTCCCCGCTGGCACCTTTGCTGTGGCAGCAAAAGCTGGACGTTTGTCTTTTTTGCTCCGGAGGCTGCCGAAAGCGAAAACAGGTGCTTTTGAGGATGGAGTCCGCAGGAAAGCAGAGAGGGCCAAATTGTCTGGGGCATTTGAAAGGGTTCCAGGAGGCAGTGAGAACCAGCATTACTTTTCCCCGCTGGCACCTTTGCTGTGGCAGCAAAAGCTGGACGTTTGTCTTTTATGCTCCGGAGGCTGCCGAAAGCGAAAATAGGTGCTTTTGAGGATGGAGTCCGCAGGAAAGCAGAGAGGGCCAAATTGTCTGTGGCATTTGAAAGAGTTCCAGGAGGCAGTGAGAACCAGCATTACTTTTCCCCGCTGGCACCTTTGCTGTGGCAGCAAAAGCTGGACGTTTGTCTTTTTACCACCGGAGGGCGCCGAAAGTGAAAAAAGGCGCTTTTGAGGATAGAGTCCGCAGGAAAGCAGAGAGGGCCAAATTGTCAGGGGCATTTGAAAGGGTTCCAGGAGGCAGTGAGAACCAGCTTTACTTTTCCCCGCTGGCACCTTTGCTGTGGCAGCAAAAGCTGGACGTTTGTCTTTTTTGCTCCAGAGGCTGCCGAAAGCGAAAACAGGTGCTTTTGAGGATGGAGTCCGCAGGAAAGCAGAGAGGGCCAAATTGTCTGTGGCATTTGAAAGGGTTCCAGGAGGCAGTGAGAACCAGCATTACTTTTCCCCGCTGGCACTTTTGCTGTGGCAGCAAAAGCTGGACGTTTGTCTTTTTTGCTCCGGAGGTTGCCAAAAGCGAAAACAGGTGCTTTTGAGGATGGAGTCCGCAGGAAAGCAGAGAGGGCCAAATTGTCTGGGGCATTTGAAAGGGTTCCAGGAGGCAGTGAGAACCAGCATTACTTTTCCCCGCTGGCACCTTTGCTGTGGCAGCAAAAGCTGGACGTTTGTCTTTTTTGCTCCGGACGCTGCCGAAAGCGAAAACAGGTGCTTTTGAGGATGGAGTCCGCAGGAAAGCAGAGAGGGCCAAATTGTCTGTGGCATTTGAAAGGGTTCCAGGAGGCAGTGAGAACCAGCATTACTTTTCCCCGCTGGCACCTTTGCTGTGGCAGCAAAAGCTGGACGTTTGTCTTTTTTGCTCCGGAGGCTGCCGAAAGCGAAAACAGGTGCTTTTGAGGATGGAGTCCGCAGGAAAGCAGAGAGGGCCAAATTGTCTGGGGCATTTGAAAGGGTTCCAGGAGGCAGTGAGAACCAGCATTACTTTTCCCCGCTGGCACCTTTGCTGTGGCAGCAAAAGCTGGACGTTTGTCTTTTTTGCTCCGGACGCTGCCGAAAGTGAAAACAGGTGCTTTTGAGGATGGAGTCCGCAGGAAAGCAGAGAGGGCCAAATTGTCTGTGGCATTTGAAAGGGTTCCAGGAGGCAGTGAGAACCAGCATTACTTTTCCCCGCTGGCACCTTTGCTGTGGCAGCAAAAGCTGGACCTTTGTCTTTTTTGCTCCGGAGGTTGCCAAAAGCGAAAACAGGTGCTTTTGAGGATGGAGTCCGCAGGAAAGCAGAGAGGGCCAAATTGTCTGGGGCATTTGAAGAGGTTCCAGGAGGCAGTGAGAACCAGCATTACTTTTCCCCGCTGGCACCTTTGCTGTGGCAGCAAAAGCTGGACGTTTGTCTTTTTTGCTCCGGAGGCTGCCGAAAGCGAAAACAGGTGCTTTTGAGGATGGAGTCCGCAGGAAAGCAGAGAGGGCCAAATTGTCTGGGGCATTTGAAAGGGTTCCAGGAGGCACTGAGAACCAGCATTACTTTTCCCCGCTGGCACCTTTGCTGTGGCAGCAAAAGCTGGACGTTTGTCTTTTTTGCTCCGGAGGCTGCCGAAAGCGAAAACAGGTGCTTTTGAGGATGGAGTCCGCAGGAAAGCAGAGAGGGCCAAATTGTCTGGGGCATTTGAAAGGGTTCCAGGAGGCAGTGAGAACCAGCATCACTTTTCCCCGCTGGCACCTTTGCTGTGGCAGCAAAAGCTGGACGTTTGTCTTTTTTGCTCCGGAGGCTGCCGAAAGCGAAAACAGGTGCTTTTGAGGATGGAGTCCGCAGGAAAGCAGAGAGGGCCAAATTGTCTGTGGCATTTGAAAGGGTTCCAGGAGGCAGTGAGAACCAGCATTACTTTTCCCCGCTGGCACCTTTGCTGTGGCAGCAAAAGCTGGACGTTTGTCTTTTTTGCTCCGGAGGCTGCCGAAAGCGAAAACAGGTGCTTTTGAGGATGGAGTCCGCAGGAAAGCAGAGAGGGCCAAATTGTCTGTGGCATTTGAAAGGGTTCCAGGAGGCAGTGAGAACCAGCATTACTTTTCCCCGCTGGCACCTTTGCTGTGGCAGCAAAAGCTGGACGTTTGTCTTTTTTGCTCCGGAGGCTGCCGAAAGCGAAAACAGGTGCTTTTGAGGATGGAGTCCACAGGAAAGCAGAGAGGGCCAAATTGTCTGGGGCATTTGAAAGGGTTCCAGGAGGCAGTGAGAACCAGCATTACTTTTCCCCGCTGGCACCTTTGCTGTGGCAGCAAAAGCTGGACGTTTGTCTTTTATGCTCCGGAGGCTGCCGAAAGCGAAAATAGGTGCTTTTGAGGATGGAGTCCGCAGGAAAGCAGAGAGGGCCAAATTGTCTGTGGCATTTGAAAGAGTTCCAGGAGGCAGTGAGAACCAGCATTACTTTTCCCCGCTGGCACCTTTGCTGTGGCAGCAAAAGCTGGACGTTTGTCTTTTTACCACCGGACGGCGCCGAAAGTGAAAAGAGGCGCTTTTGAGGATAGAGTCCGCAGGAAAGCAGAGAGGGCCAAATTGTCAGGGGCATTTGAAAGGGTTCCAGGAGGCAGTGAGAACCAGCATTACTTTTCCCCGCTGGCACTTTTGCTGTGGCAGCAAAAGCTGGACGTTTGTCTTTTTTGCTCCGGAGGTTGCCAAAAGCGAAAACAGGTGCTTTTGAGGATGGAGTCCGCAGGAAAGCAGAGAGGGCCAAATTGTCTGGGGCATTTGAAGAGGTTCCAGGAGGCAGTGAGAACCAGCATTACTTTTCCCCGCTGGCACCTTTGTTGTGGCAGCAAAAGCTGGACGTTTGTCTTTTTTGCTCCGGAGGCTGCCGAAAGCGAAAACAGGTGCTTTTGAGGATGGAGTCCGCAGGAAAGCAGAGAGGGCCAAATTGTCTGTGGCATTTGAAAGGGTTCCAGGAGGCAGTGAGAACCAGCATTACTTTTCCCCGCTGGCACCTTTGTTGTGGCAGCAAAAGCTGGACGTTTGTCTTTTTTGCTCCGGAGGCTGCCGAAAGCGAAAACAGGTGCTTTTGAGGATGGAGTCCGCAGGAAAGCAGAGAGGGCCAAATTGTCTGTGGCATTTGAAAGAGTTCCAGGAGGCAGTGAGAACCAGCATTACTTTTCCCCGCTGGCACCTTTGCTGTGGCAGCAAAAGCTGGACGTTTGTCTTTTTACCACCGGAGGGCGCCGAAAGTGAAAAAAGGCGCTTTTGAGGATAGAGTCCGCAGGAAAGCAGAGAGGGCCAAATTGTCTGGGGCATTTGAAGACGTTCCAGGAGGCAGTGAGAACCAGCATTACTTTTCCCCGCTGGCACCTTTGCTGTGGCAGCAAAAGCTGGACGTTTGTCTTTTTTGCTCCGGAGGCTGCCGAAAGCGAAAACAGGTGCTTTTGAGGATGGAGTCCGCAGGAAAGCAGAGAGGGCCAAATTGTCTGTGGCATTTGAAAGGGTTCCAGGAGGCAGTGAGAACCAGCATTACTTTTCCCCGCTGGCACCTTTGCTGTGGCAGCAAAAGCTGGACGTTTGTCTTTTTTGCTCCGGAGGCTGCCAAAAGCGAAAACAGGTGCTTTTGAGGATGGAGTCCGCAGGAAAGCAGAGAGGGCCAAATTGTCTGGGGCATTTGAAGAGGTTCCAGGAGGCAGTGAGAACCAGCATTACTTTTCCCCGCTGGCACCTTTGCTGTGGCAGCAAAAGCTGGACGTTTGTCTTTTTTGCTCCGGAGGCTGCCGAAAGCGAAAACAGGTGCTTTTGAGGATGGAGTCCGCAGGAAAGCAGAGAGGGCCAAATTGTCTGTGGCATTTGAAAGGGTTCCAGGAGGCAGTGAGAACCAGCATTACTTTTCCCCGCTGGCACCTTTGCTGTGGCAGCAAAAGCTGGACGTTTGTCTTTTTTGCTCCGGAGGCTGCCGAAAGCGAAAACAGGTGCTTTTGAGGATGGAGTCCGCAGGAAAGCAGAGAGGGCCAAATTGTCTGGGGCATTTGAAAGGGTTCCAGGAGGCAGTGAGAACCAGCATTACTTTTCCCCGCTGGCACCTTTGCTGTGGCAGCAAAAGCTGGACGTTTGTCTTTTTTGCTCCGGAGGCTGCCGAAAGCGAAAACAGGTGCTTTTGAGGATGGAGTCCGCAGGAAAGCAGAGAGGGCCAAATTGTCTGTGGCATTTGAAGAGGTTCCAGAAGGCAGTGAGAACCAGCATTACTTTTCCCCGCTGGCACCTTTGCTGTGGCAGCAAAAGCTGGACGTTTGTCTTTTTTGCTCCGGAGGCTGCCGAAAGCGAAAACAGGTGCTTTTGAGGATGGAGTCCGCAGGAAAGCAGAGAGGGCCAAATTGTCTGGGGCATTTGAAGAGGTTCCAGGAGGCAGTGAGAACCAGCATTACTTTTCCCCGCTGGCACCTTTGCTGTGGCAGCAAAAGCTGGACGTTTGTCTTTTTTGCTCCGGAGGCTGCCGAAAGCGAAAACAGGTGCTTTTGAGGATGGAGTCCGCAGGAAAGCAGAGAGGGCCAAATTGTCTGTGGCATTTGAAAGGGTTCCAGGAGGCAGTGAGAACCAGCATTACTTTTCCCCGCTGGCACCTTTGCTGTGGCAGCAAAAGCTGGACGTTTGTCTTTTTTGCTCCGGAGGCTGCCGAAAGCGAAAACAGGTGCTTTTGAGGATGGAGTCCGCAGGAAAGCAGAGAGGGCCAAATTGTCTGTGGCATTTGAAAGAGTTCCAGGAGGCAGTGAGAACCAGCATTACTTTTCCCCGCTGGCACCTTTGCTGTGGCAGCAAAAGCTGGACGTTTGTCTTTTTACCACCGGAGGGCGCCGAAAGTGAAAAAAGGCGCTTTTGAGGATAGAGTCCGCAGGAAAGCAGAGAGGGCCAAATTGTCAGGGGCATTTGAAGAGGTTCCAGGAGGCAGTGAGAACCAGCATTACTTTTCCCCGCTGGCACCTTTGCTGTGGCAGCAAAAGCTGGACGTTTGTCTTTTTACCACCGGAGGGCGCCGAAAGTGAAAAAAGGCGCTTTTGAGGATAGAGTCCGCAGGAAAGCAGAGAGGGCCAAATTGTCAGGGGCATTTGAAAGGGTTCCAGGAGGCAGTGAGAACCAGCTTTACTTTTCCCCGCTGGCACCTTTGCTGTGGCAGCAAAAGCTGGACGTTTGTCTTTTTTGCTCCAGAGGCTGCCGAAAGCGAAAACAGGTGCTTTTGAGGATGGAGTCCGCAGGAAAGCAGAGAGGGCCAAATTGTCTGTGGCATTTGAAAGGGTTCCAGGAGGCAGTGAGAACCAGCATTACTTTTCCCCGCTGGCACTTTTGCTGTGGCAGCAAAAGCTGGACGTTTGTCTTTTTTGCTCCGGAGGTTGCCAAAAGCGAAAACAGGTGCTTTTGAGGATGGAGTCCGCAGGAAAGCAGAGAGGGCCAAATTGTCTGGGGCATTTGAAGAGGTTCCAGGAGGCAGTGAGAACCAGCATTACTTTTCCTTGCTGGCACCTATGCTGTGGCAGCAAAAGCTGGACGTTTGTCTTTTTTGCTCCGGAGGCTGCCGAAAGCGAAAACAGGTGCTTTTGAGGATGGAGTCCGCAGGAAAGCAGAGAGGGCCAAATTGTCTGGGGCATTTGAAGAGGTTCCAGGAGGCAGTGAGAACCAGCATTACTTTTCCCCGCTGGCACCTTTGCTGTGGCAGCAAAAGCTGGACGTTTGTCTTTTTTGCTCCGGAGGCTGCCGAAAGCGAAAACAGGTGCTTTTGAGGATGGAGTCCGCAGGAAAGCAGAGAGGGCCAAATTGTCTGTGGCATTTGAAAGGGTTCCAGGAGGCAGTGAGAACCAGCATCACTTTTCCCCGCTGGCACCTTTGCTGTGGCAGCAAAACCTGGACGTTTGTCTTTTTACCACCGGAGGGCGCCGAAAGTGAAAAAAGTCGCTTTTGAGGATAGAGTCCGCAGGAAAGCAGAGAGGGCTTAATTGTCTGGGGCATTTGAAAGGGTTCCAGGAGGCAGTGAGAACCAGCATTACTTTTCCCCGCTGGCACCTTTGCTGTGGCAGCAAAAGCTGGACGTTTGTCTTTTTTGCTCCGGAGGCTGCCGAAAGCGAAAACAGGTGCTTTTGAGGATGGAGTCCGCAGGAAAGCAGAGAGGGCCAAATTGTCTGTGGCATTTGAAGAGGTTCCAGGAGGCAGTGAGAACCAGCATTACTTTTCCCCGCTGGCACCTTTGCTGTGGCAGCAAAAGCTGGACGTTTGTCTTTTTTGCTCCGGAGGCTGCCGAAAGCGAAAACAGGTGCTTTTGAGGATGGAGTCCGCAGGAAAGCAGAGAGGGCCAAATTGTCTGGGGCATTTGAAAGGGTTCCAGGAGGCAGTGAGAACCAGCATTACTTTTCCCCGCTGGCACCTTTGCTGTGGCAGCAAAAGCTGGACGTTTGTCTTTTTTGCTCCGGACGCTGCCGAAAGCGAAAACAGGTGCTTTTGAGGATGGAGTCCGCAGGAAAGCAGAGAGGGCCAAATTGTCTGGGGCATTTGAAAGGGTTCCAGGAGGCAGTGAGAACCAGCATTACTTTTCCCCGCTGGCACCTTTGCTGTGGCAGCAAAAGCTGGACGTTTGTCTTTTTTGCTCCGGACGCTGCCGAAAGCGAAAACAGGTGCTTTTGAGGATGGAGTCCGCAGGAAAGCAGAGAGGGCCAAATTGTCTGTGGCATTTGAAAGGGTTCCAGGAGGCAGTGAGAACCAGCATTACTTTTCCCCGCTGGCACCTTTGCTGTGGCAGCAAAAGCTGGACGTTTGTCTTTTTTGCTCCGGAGGTTGCCAAAAGCGAAAACAGGTGCTTTTGAGGATGGAGTCCGCAGGAAAGCAGAGAGGGCCAAATTGTCTGGGGCATTTGAAGAGGTTCCAGGAGGCAGTGAGAACCAGCATTACTTTTCCCCGCTGGCACCTTTGCTGTGGCAGCAAAAGCTGGACGTTTGTCTTTTTTGCTCCGGAGGCTGCCGAAAGCGAAAACAGGTGCTTTTGAGGATGGAGTCCGCAGGAAAGCAGAGAGGGCCAAATTGTCTGGGGCATTTGAAAGGGTTCCAGGAGGCACTGAGAACCAGCATTACTTTTCCCCGCTGGCAGCTTTGTTGTGGCAGCAAAAGCTGGACGTTTGTCTTTTTTGCTCCGGAGGCTGCCGAAAGCGAAAACAGGTGCTTTTGAGGATGGAGTCCGCAGGAAAGCAGAGAGGGCCAAATTGTCTGGGGCATTTGAAAGGGTTCCAGGAGGCAGTGAGAACCAGCATCACTTTTCCCCGCTGGCACCTTTGCTGTGGCAGCAAAAGCTGGACGTTTGTCTTTTTTGCTCCGGAGGCTGCCGAAAGCGAAAACAGGTGCTTTTGAGGATGGAGTCCGCAGGAAAGCAGAGAGGGCCAAATTGTCTGTGGCATTTGAAAGGGTTCCAGGAGGCAGTGAGAACCAGCATTACTTTTCCCCGCTGGCACCTTTGCTGTGGCAGCAAAAGCTGGACGTTTGTCTTTTTTGCTCCGGAGGCTGCCGAAAGCGAAAACAGGTGCTTTTGAGGATGGAGTCCGCAGGAAAGCAGAGAGGGCCAAATTGTCTGTGGCATTTGAAAGGGTTCCAGGAGGCAGTGAGAACCAGCATTACTTTTCCCCGCTGGCACCTTTGCTGTGGCAGCAAAAGCTGGACGTTTGTCTTTTTTGCTCCGGACTTTGCCGAAAGCGAAAACAGGTGCTTTTGAGGATGGAGTCCACAGGAAAGCAGAGAGGGCCAAATTGTCTGTGGCATTTGAAAGGGTTCCAGGAGGCAGTGAGAACCAGCATTACTTTTCCCCGCTGGCACCTTTGCTGTGGCAGCAAAAGCTGGACGTTTGTCTTTTATGCTCCGGAGGCTGCCGAAAGCGAAAATAGGTGCTTTTGAGGATGGAGTCCGCAGGAAAGCAGAGAGGGCCAAATTGTCTGTGGCATTTGAAAGAGTTCCAGGAGGCAGTGAGAACCAGCATTACTTTTCCCCGCTGGCACCTTTGCTGTGGCAGCAAAAGCTGGACGTTTGTCTTTTTACCACCGGAGGGCGCCGAAAGTGAAAAAAGGCGCTTTTGAGGATAGAGTCCGCAGGAAAGCAGAGAGGGCCAAATTGTCAGGGGCATTTGAAAGGGTTCCAGGAGGCAGTGAGAACCAGCTTTACTTTTCCCCGCTGGCACCTTTGCTGTGGCAGCAAAAGCTGGACGTTTGTCTTTTTTGCTCCAGAGGCTGCCGAAAGCGAAAACAGGTGCTTTTGAGGATGGAGTCCGCAGGAAAGCAGAGAGGGCCAAATTGTCTGGGGCATTTGAAAGGGTTCCAGGAGGCAGTGAGAACCAGCATTACTTTTCCCCGCTGGCACTTTTGCTGTGGCAGCAAAAGCTGGACGTTTGTCTTTTTTGCTCCGGAGGTTGCCAAAAGCGAAAACAGGTGCTTTTGAGGATGGAGTCCGCAGGAAAGCAGAGAGGGCCAAATTGTCTGTGGCATTTGAAGAGGTTCCAGGAGGCAGTGAGAACCAGCATTACTTTTCCCCGCTGGCACCTTTGTTGTGGCAGCAAAAGCTGGACGTTTGTCTTTTTTGCTCCGGAGGCTGCCGAAAGCGAAAACAGGTGCTTTTGAGGATGGAGTCCGCAGGAAAGCAGAGAGGGCCAAATTGTCTGTGGCATTTGAAAGGGTTCCAGGAGGCAGTGAGAACCAGCATTACTTTTCCCCGCTGGCACCTTTGCTGTGGCAGCAAAAGCTGGATGTTTGTCTTTTTTGCTCCGGAGGTTGCCGAAAGCGAAAACAGGTGCTTTTGAGGATGGAGTCCGCAGGAAAGCAGAGAGGGCCAAATTGTCTGGGGCATTTGAAAGGGTTCCAGGAGGCAGTGAGAACCAGCATTACTTTTCCCCGCTGGCACCTTTGTTGTGGCAGCAAAAGCTGGACGTTTGTCTTTTTACCACCGGAGGGCGCCGAAAGTGAAAAAAGGCGCTTTTGAGGATAGAGTCCGCAGGAAAGCAGAGAGGGCCAAATTGTCTGGGGCATTTGAAGACGTTCCAGGAGGCAGTGAGAACCAGCATTACTTTTCCCCGCTGGCACCTTTGCTGTGGCAGCAAAAGCTGGACGTTTGTCTTTTTTGCTCCGGAGGCTGCCGAAAGCGAAAACAGGTGCTTTTGAGGATGGAGTCCGCAGGAAAGCAGAGAGGGCCAAATTGTCTGTGGCATTTGAAAGGGTTCCAGGAGGCAGTGAGAACCAGCATTACTTTTCCCTGCTGGCACCTTTGCTGTGGCAGCAAAAGCTGGACGTTTGTCTTTTTTGCTCCGGAGGCTGCCAAAAGCGAAAACAGGTGCTTTTGAGGATGGAGTCCGCAGGAAAGCAGAGAGGGCCAAATTGTCTGGGGCATTTGAAGAGGTTCCAGGAGGCAGTGAGAACCAGCATTACTTTTCCCCGCTGGCACCTTTGCTGTGGCAGCAAAAGCTGGACGTTTGTCTTTTTTGCTCCGGAGGCTGCCGAAAGCGAAAACAGGTGCTTTTGAGGATGGAGTCCGCAGGAAAGCAGAGAGGGCCAAATTGTCTGTGGCATTTGAAAGGGTTCCAGGAGGCAGTGAGAACCAGCATTACTTTTCCCCGCTGGCACCTTTGCTGTGGCAGCAAAAGCTGGACGTTTGTCTTTTTTGCTCCGGAGGCTGCCGAAAGCGAAAACAGGTGCTTTTGAGGATGGAGTCCGCAGGAAAGCAGAGAGGGCCAAATTGTCTGTGGCATTTGAAAGGGTTCCAGGAGGCAGTGAGAACCAGCATTACTTTTCCCCGCTGGCACCTTTGCTGTGGCAGCAAAAGCTGGACGTTTGTCTTTTTTGCTCCGGAGGCTGCCGAAAGCGAAAACAGGTGCTTTTGAGGATGGAGTCCGCAGGAAAGCAGAGAGGGCCAAATTGTCTGTGGCATTTGAAGAGGTTCCAGGAGGCAGTGAGAACCAGCATTACTTTTCCCCGCTGGCACCTTTGCTGTGGCAGCAAAAGCTGGACGTTTGTCTTTTTTGCTCCGGAGGCTGCCGAAAGCGAAAACAGGTGCTTTTGAGGATGGAGTCCGCAGGAAAGCAGAGAGGGCCAAATTGTCTGGGGCATTTGAAGAGGTTCCAGGAGGCAGTGAGAACCAGCATTACTTTTCCCCGCTGGCACCTTTGCTGTGGCAGCAAAAGCTGGACGTTTGTCTTTTTTGCTCCGGAGGCTGCCGAAAGCGAAAACAGGTGCTTTTGAGGATGGAGTCCGCAGGAAAGCAGAGAGGGCCAAATTGTCTGTGGCATTTGAAAGGGTTCCAGGAGGCAGTGAGAACCAGCATTACTTTTCCCCGCTGGCACCTTTGCTGTGGCAGCAAAAGCTGGACGTTTGTCTTTTTTGCTCCGGAGGCTGCCGAAAGCGAAAACAGGTGCTTTTGAGGATGGAGTCCGCAGGAAAGCAGAGAGGGCCAAATTGTCTGGGGCATTTGAAAGGGTTCCAGGAGGCAGTGAGAACCAGCATTACTTTTCCCCGCTGGCACCTTTGCTGTGGCAGCAAAAGCTGGACGTTTGTCTTTTTACCACCGGAGGGCGCCGAAAGTGAAAAAAGGCGCTTTTGAGGATAGATTCCGCAGGAAAGCAGAGAGGGCCAAATTGTCTGGGGCATTTGAAAGGGTTCCAGGAGGCAGTGAGAACCAGCTTTACTTTTCCCCGCTGGCACCTTTGCTGTGGCAGCAAAAGCTGGACGTTTGTCTTTTTTGCTCCAGAGGCTGCCGAAAGCGAAAACAGGTGCTTTTGAGGATGGAGTCCGCAGGAAAGCAGAGAGGGCCAAATTGTCTGTGGCATTTGAAAGGGTTCCAGGAGGCAGTGAGAACCAGCATTACTTTTCCCCGCTGGCACTTTTGCTGTGGCAGCAAAAGCTGGACGTTTGTCTTTTTTGCTCCGGAGGCTGCCGAAAGCGAAAACAGGTGCTTTTGAGGATGGAGTCCGCAGGAAAGCAGAGAGGGCCAAATTGTCTGGGGCATTTGAAGAGGTTCCAGGAGGCAGTGAGAACCAGCATTACTTTTCCCCGCTGGCACCTTTGTTGTGGCAGCAAAAGCTGGACGTTTGTCTTTTTTGCTCCGGAGGCTGCCGAAAGCGAAAACAGGTGCTTTTGAGGATGGAGTCCGCAGGAAAGCAGAGAGGGCCAAATTGTCTGTGGCATTTGAAAGGGTTCCAGGAGGCAGTGAGAACCAGCATTACTTTTCCCCGCTGGCACCTTTGCTGTGGCAGCAAAAGCTGGACGTTTGTCTTTTTTGCTCCGGAGGTTGCCGAAAGCGAAAACAGGTGCTTTTGAGGATGGAGTCCGCAGGAAAGCAGAGAGGGCCAAATTGTCTGTGGCATTTGAAAGGGTTCCAGGAGGCAGTGAGAACCAGCATTACTTTTCCCCGCTGGCACCTTTGTTGTGGCAGCAAAAGCTGGACGTTTGTCTTTTTTGCTCCGGAGGCTGCCGAAAGCGAAAACAGGTGCTTTTGAGGATGGAGTCCGCAGGAAAGCAGAGAGGGCCAAATTGTCTGTGGCATTTGAAAGAGTTCCAGGAGGCAGTGAGAACCAGCATTACTTTTCCCCGCTGGCACCTTTGCTGTGGCAGCAAAAGCTGGACGTTTGTCTTTTTACCACCGGAGGGCGCCGAAAGTGAAAAAAGGCGCTTTTGAGGATAGAGTCCGCAGGAAAGCAGAGAGGGCCAAATTGTCTGGGGCATTTGAAGACGTTCCAGGAGGCAGTGAGAACCAGCATTACTTTTCCCCGCTGGCACCTTTGCTGTGGCAGCAAAAGCTGGACGTTTGTCTTTTTTGCTCCGGAGGCTGCCGAAAGCGAAAACAGGTGCTTTTGAGGATGGAGTCCGCAGGAAAGCAGAGAGGGCCAAATTGTCTGTGGCATTTGAAAGGGTTCCAGGAGGCAGTGAGAACCAGCATTACTTTTCCCCGCTGGCACCTTTGCTGTGGCAGCAAAAGCTGGACGTTTGTCTTTTTTGCTCCGGAGGCTGCCAAAAGCGAAAACAGGTGCTTTTGAGGATGGAGTCCGCAGGAAAGCAGAGAGGGCCAAATTGTCTGGGGCATTTGAAGAGGTTCCAGGAGGCAGTGAGAACCAGCATTACTTTTCCCCGCTGGCACCTTTGCTGTGGCAGCAAAAGCTGGACGTTTGTCTTTTTTGCTCCGGAGGCTGCCGAAAGCGAAAACAGGTGCTTTTGAGGATGGAGTCCGCAGGAAAGCAGAGAGGGCCAAATTGTCTGGGGCATTTGAAAGGGTTCCAGGAGGCAGTGAGAACCAGCATTACTTTTCCCCGCTGGCACCTTTGCTGTGGCAGCAAAAGCTGGACGTTTGTCTTTTTTGCTCCGGAGGTTGCCGAAAGCGAAAACAGGTGCTTTTGAGGATGGAGTCCGCAGGAAAGCAGAGAGGGCCAAATTGTCTGTGGCATTTGAAAGGGTTCCAGGAGGCAGTGAGAACCAGCATTACTTTTCCCCGCTGGCACCTTTGCTGTGGCAGCAAAAGCTGGACGTTTGTCTTTTTTGCTCCGGAGGCTGCCGAAAGCGAAAACAGGTGCTTTTGAGGATGGAGTCCGCAGGAAAGCAGAGAGGGCCAAATTGTCTGTGGCATTTGAAGAGGTTCCAGGAGGCAGTGAGAACCAGCATTACTTTTCCCCGCTGGCACCTTTGCTGTGGCAGCAAAAGCTGGACGTTTGTCTTTTTTGCTCCGGAGGCTGCCGAAAGCGAAAACAGGTGCTTTTGAGGATGGAGTCCGCAGGAAAGCAGAGAGGGCCAAATTGTCTGGGGCATTTGAAGAGGTTCCAGGAGGCAGTGAGAACCAGCATTACTTTTCCCCGCTGGCACCTTTGCTGTGGCAGCAAAAGCTGGACGTTTGTCTTTTTTGCTCCGGAGGCTGCCGAAAGCGAAAACAGGTGCTTTTGAGGATGGAGTCCGCAGGAAAGCAGAGAGGGCCAAATTGTCTGTGGCATTTGAAAGGGTTCCAGGAGGCAGTGAGAACCAGCATTACTTTTCCCCGCTGGCACCTTTGCTGTGGCAGCAAAAGCTGGACGTTTGTCTTTTTTGCTCCGGAGGCTGCCGAAAGCGAAAACAGGTGCTTTTGAGGATGGAGTCCGCAGGAAAGCAGAGAGGGCCAAATTGTCTGTGGCATTTGAAAGAGTTCCAGGAGGCAGTGAGAACCAGCATTACTTTTCCCCGCTGGCACCTTTGCTGTGGCAGCAAAAGCTGGACGTTTGTCTTTTTACCACCGGAGGGCGCCGAAAGTGAAAAAAGGCGCTTTTGAGGATAGAGTCCGCAGGAAAGCAGAGAGGGCCAAATTGTCAGGGGCATTTGAAAGGGTTCCAGGAGGCAGTGAGAACCAGCATTACTTTTCCCCGCTGGCACCTTTGCTGTGGCAGCAAAAGCTGGACGTTTGTCTTTTTTGCTCCGGAGGCTGCCGAAAGCGAAAACAGGTGCTTTTGAGGATGGAGTCCGCAGGAAAGCAGAGAGGGCCAAATTGTCTGGGGCATTTGAAAGGGTTCCAGGAGGCAGTGAGAACCAGCATTACTTTTCCCCGCTGGCACCTTTGCTGTGGCAGCAAAAGCTGGACGTTTGTCTTTTTTGCTCCGGAGGCTGCCGAAAGCGAAAACAGGTGCTTTTGAGGATGGAGTCCGCAGGAAAGCAGAGAGGGCTAAATTGTCTGTGGCATTTGAAAGGGTTCCAGGAGGCAGTGAGAACCAGCATTACTTTTCCCCGCTGGCACCTTTGCTGTGGCAGCAAAAGCTGGACGTTTGTCTTTTTTGCTCCGGAGGTTGCCGAAAGCGAAAACAGGTGCTTTTGAGGATGGAGTCCGCAGGAAAGCAGAGAGGGCCAAATTGTCTGTGGCATTTGAAAGGGTTCCAGGAGGCAGTGAGAACCAGCATTACTTTTCCCCGCTGGCACCTTTGCTGTGGCAGCAAAAGCTGGACGTTTGTCTTTTTTGCTCCGGAGGCTGCCGAAAGCGAAAACAGGTGCTTTTGAGGATGGAGTCCACAGGAAAGCAGAGAGGGCCAAATTGTCTGTGGCATTTGAAAGGGTTCCAGGAGGCAGTGAGAACCAGCATTACTTTTCCCCGCTGGCACCTTTGCTGTGGCAGCAAAAGCTGGACGTTTGTCTTTTTTGCTCCGGAGGTTGCCGAAAGCGAAAACAGGTGCTTTTGAGGATGGAGTCCGCAGGAAAGCAGAGAGGGCCAAATTGTCTGTGGCATTTGAAAGGGTTCCAGGAGGCAGTGAGAACCAGCATTACTTTTCCCCGCTGGCACCTTTGTTGTGGCAGCAAAAGCTGGACGTTTGTCTTTTTTGCTCCGGAGGCTGCCGAAAGCGAAAACAGGTGCTTTTGAGGATGGAGTCCGCAGGAAAGCAGAGAGGGCCAAATTGTCTGTGGCATTTGAAAGGGTTCCAGGAGGCAGTGAGAACCAGCATCACTTTTCCCCGCTGGCACCTTTGCTGTGGCAGCAAAACCTGGACGTTTGTCTTTTTACCACCGGAGGGCGCCGAAAGTGAAAAAATTCGCTTTTGAGGATAGAGTCCGCAGGAAAGCAGAGAGGGCTTAATTGTCTGGGGCATTTGAAAGGGTTCCAGGAGGCAGTGAGAACCAGCATTACTTTTCCCCGCTGGCACCTTTGCTGTGGCAGCAAAAGCTGGACGTTTGTCTTTTTTGCTCCGGAGGCTGCCGAAAGCGAAAACAGGTGCTTTTGAGGATGGAGTCCGCAGGAAAGCAGAGAGGGCCAAATTGTCTGTGGCATTTGAAGAGGTTCCAGGAGGCAGTGAGAACCAGCATTACTTTTCCCCGCTGGCACCTTTGCTGTGGCAGCAAAAGCTGGACGTTTGTCTTTTTTGCTCCGGAGGCTGCCGAAAGCGAAAACAGGTGCTTTTGAGGATGGAGTCCGCAGGAAAGCAGAGAGGGCCAAATTGTCTGTGGCATTTGAAAGGGTTCCAGGAGGCAGTGAGAACCAGCATTACTTTTCCCCGCTGGCACCTTTGCTGTGGCAGCAAAAGCTGGACGTTTGTCTTTTTTGCTCCGGACGCTGCCGAAAGCGAAAACAGGTGCTTTTGAGGATGGAGTCCGCAGGAAAGCAGAGAGGGCCAAATTGTCTGTGGCATTTGAAAGGGTTCCAGGAGGCAGTGAGAACCAGCATTACTTTTCCCCGCTGGCACCTTTGCTGTGGCAGCAAAAGCTGGGACGTTTGTCTTTTTTGCTCCGGAGGCTGCCGAAAGCGAAAACAGGTGCTTTTGAGGATGGAGTCCGCAGGAAAGCAGAGAGGGCCAAATTGTCTGTGGCATTTGAAAGGGTTCCAGGAGGCAGTGAGAACCAGCATTACTTTTCCCCGCTGGCACCTTTGCTGTGGCAGCAAAAGCTGGACGTTTGTCTTTTTTGCTCCGGAGGCTGCCGAAAGCGAAAACAGGTGCTTTTGAGGATGGAGTCCGCAGGAAAGCAGAGAGGGCCAAATTGTCTGTGGCATTTGAAAGAGTTCCAGGAGGCAGTGAGAACCAGCATTACTTTTCCCCGCTGGCACCTTTGCTGTGGCAGCAAAAGCTGGACGTTGTCTTTTTACCACCGGAGGGCGCCGAAAGTGAAAAAAGGCGCTTTTGAGGATAGAGTCCGCAGGAAAGCAGAGAGGGCCAAATTGTCTGGGGCATTTGAAGAGGTTCCAGGAGGCAGTGAGAACCAGCATTACTTTTCCCCGCTGGCACCTTTGCTGTGGCAGCAAAAGCTGGACGTTTGTCTTTTTTGCTCCGGAGGCTGCCGAAAGCGAAAACAGGTGCTTTTGAGGATGGAGTCCGCAGGAAAGCAGAGAGGGCCAAATTGTCTGGGGCATTTGAAGGAGTTCCAGGAGGCAGTGAGAACCAGCATTACTTTTCCCCGCTGGCACCTATGCTGTGGCAGCAAAAGCTGGACGTTTGTCTTTTTTGCTCCGGAGGCTGCCGAAAGCGAAAACAGGTGCTTTTGAGGATGGAGTCCGCAGGAAAGCAGAGAGGGCCAAATTGTCTGTGGCATTTGAAAGGGTTCCAGGAGGCAGTGAGAACCAGCATTACTTTTCCCGCTGGCACCTTTGCTGTGGCAGCAAAAGCTGGACGTTTGTCTTTTTTTGCTCCGGAGGCTGCCGAAAGCGAAAATAGGTTCTTTTGAGGATGGAGTCCGCAGGAAAGCAGAGAGGGCCAAATTGTCTGTGGCATTTGAAAGGGTTCCAGGAGGCAGTGAGAACCAGCATTACTTTTCCCCGCTGGCACCTTTGCTGTGGCAGCAAAAGCTGGACGTTTGTCTTTTTTGCTCCGGAGGCTGCCGAAAGCGAAAACAGGTGCTTTTGAGGATGGAGTCCGCAGGAAAGCAGAGAGGGCCAAATTGTCTGTGGCATTTGAAAGGGTTCCAGGAGGCAGTGAGAACCAGCATTACTTTTCCCCGCTGGCACCTTTGCTGTGCAGCAAAAGCTGGACGTTTGTCTTTTTTGCTCCGGAGGTTGCCGAAAGCGAAAACAGGTGCTTTTGAGGATGGGTCCGCAGGAAAGCAGAGAGGGCCAAATTGTCTGGGGCATTTGAAAGGGTTCCAGGAGGCAGTGAGAAACCAGCATTACTTTTCCCCGCTGGCTCCTTTGCTGTGGCAGCAAAAGCTGGACGTTTGTCTTTTTACCACCGGAGGGCGCCGAAAGTGAAAAAAGGCGCTTTTGAGGATAGAGTCCGCAGGAAAGCAGAGAGGGCCAAATTGTCAGGGGCATTTGAAAGGGTTCCAGGAGGCAGTGAGAACCAGCATTACTTTTCCCCGCTGGCACCTTTGCTGTGGCAGCAAAAGCTGGACGTTTGTCTTTTTTGCTCCGGAGGCTGCCGAAAGCGAAAACAGGTGCTTTTGAGGATGGAGTCCGCAGGAAAGCAGAGAGGGCCAAATTGTCTGGGGCATTTGAAAGGGTTCCAGGAGGCAGTGAGAACCAGCATTACTTTTCCCCGCTGGCACCTTTGCTGTGGCAGCAAAAGCTGGACGTTTGTCTTTTTTGCTCCGGAGGCTGCCGAAAGCGAAAACAGGTGCTTTTGAGGATGGAGTCCGGCAGGAAAGCAGAGAGGGCTAAATTGTCTGTGGCATTTGAAAGGGTTCCAGGAGGCAGTGAGAACCAGCATTACTTTTCCCCGCTGGCACCTTTGCTGTGGCAGCAAAAGCTGGACGTTTGTCTTTTTTGCTCCGGAGGTTGCCGAAAGCGAAAACAGGTGCTTTTGAGGATGGAGTCCGCAGGAAAGCAGAGAGGGCCAAATTGTCTGTGGCATTTGAAAGGGTTCCAGGAGGCAGTGAGAACCAGCATTACTTTTCCCCGCTGGCACCTTTGCTGTGGCAGCAAAAGCTGGACGTTTGTCTTTTTTGCTCCGGAGGCTGCCGAAAGCGAAAACAGGTGCTTTTGAGGATGGAGTCCACAGGAAAGCAGAGAGGGCCAAATTGTCTGTGGCATTTGAAAGGGTTCCAGGAGGCAGTGAGAACCAGCATTACTTTTCCCCGCTGGCACCTTTGCTGTGGCAGCAAAAGCTGGACGTTTGTCTTTTTTGCTCCGGAGGTTGCCGAAAGCGAAAACAGGTGCTTTTGAGGATGGAGTCCGCAGGAAAGCAGAGAGGGCCAAATTGTCTGGGGCATTTGAAAGGGTTCCAGGAGGCAGTGAGAACCAGCATTACTTTTCCCCGCTGGCACCTTTGTTGTGGCAGCAAAAGCTGGACGTTTGTCTTTTTTGCTCCGGAGGCTGCCGAAAGCGAAAACAGGTGCTTTTGAGGATGGAGTCCGCAGGAAAGCAGAGAGGGCCAAATTGTCTGTGGCATTTGAAAGGGTTCCAGGAGGCAGTGAGAACCAGCATCACTTTTCCCCGCTGGCACCTTTGCTGTGGCAGCAAAACCTGGACGTTTGTCTTTTTACCACCGGAGGGCGCCGAAAGTGAAAAAATTCGCTTTTGAGGATAGAGTCCGCAGGAAAGCAGAGAGGGCTTAATTGTCTGGGGCATTTGAAAGGGTTCCAGGAGGCAGTGAGAACCAGCATTACTTTTCCCCGCTGGCACCTTTGCTGTGGCAGCAAAAGCTGGACGTTTGTCTTTTTTGCTCCGGAGGCTGCCGAAAGCGAAAACAGGTGCTTTTGAGGATGGAGTCCGCAGGAAAGCAGAGAGGGCCAAATTGTCTGTGGCATTTGAAGAGGTTCCAGGAGGCAGTGAGAACCAGCATTACTTTTCCCCGCTGGCACCTTTGCTGTGGCAGCAAAAGCTGGACGTTTGTCTTTTTTGCTCCGGAGGCTGCCGAAAGCGAAAACAGGTGCTTTTGAGGATGGAGTCCGCAGGAAAGCAGAGAGGGCCAAATTGTCTGTGGCATTTGAAAGGGTTCCAGGAGGCAGTGAGAACCAGCATTACTTTTCCCCGCTGGCACCTTTGCTGTGGCAGCAAAAGCTGGACGTTTGTCTTTTTTGCTCCGGACGCTGCCGAAAGCGAAAACAGGTGCTTTTGAGGATGGAGTCCGCAGGAAAGCAGAGAGGGCCAAATTGTCTGTGGCATTTGAAAGGGTTCCAGGAGGCAGTGAGAACCAGCATTACTTTTCCCCGCTGGCACCTTTGCTGTGGCAGCAAAAGCTGGACGTTTGTCTTTTTTGCTCCGGAGGCTGCCGAAAGCGAAAACAGGTGCTTTTGAGGATGGAGTCCGCAGGAAAGCAGAGAGGGCCAAATTGTCTGTGGCATTTGAAAGGGTTCCAGGAGGCAGTGAGAACCAGCATTACTTTTCCCCGCTGGCACCTTTGCTGTGGCAGCAAAAGCTGGACGTTTGTCTTTTTTGCTCCGGAGGCTGCCGAAAGCGAAAACAGGTGCTTTTGAGGATGGAGTCCGCAGGAAAGCAGAGAGGGCCAAATTGTCTGTGGCATTTGAAAGAGTTCCAGGAGGCAGTGAGAACCAGCATTACTTTTCCCCGCTGGCACCTTTGCTGTGGCAGCAAAAGCTGGACGTTTGTCTTTTTACCACCGGAGGGCGCCGAAAGTGAAAAAAGGCGCTTTTGAGGATAGAGTCCGCAGGAAAGCAGAGAGGGCCAAATTGTCTGGGGCATTTGAAGAGGTTCCAGGAGGCAGTGAGAACCAGCATTACTTTTCCCCGCTGGCACCTTTGCTGTGGCAGCAAAAGCTGGACGTTTGTCTTTTTTGCTCCGGAGGCTGCCGAAAGCGAAAACAGGTGCTTTTGAGGATGGAGTCCGCAGGAAAGCAGAGAGGGCCAAATTGTCTGGGGCATTTGAAGGAGTTCCAGGAGGCAGTGAGAACCAGCATTACTTTTCCCCGCTGGCACCTATGCTGTGGCAGCAAAAGCTGGACGTTTGTCTTTTTTGCTCCGGAGGCTGCCGAAAGCGAAAACAGGTGCTTTTGAGGATGGAGTCCGCAGGAAAGCAGAGAGGGCCAAATTGTCTGTGGCATTTGAAAGGGTTCCAGGAGGCAGTGAGAACCAGCATTACTTTTCCCCGCTGGCACCTTTGCTGTGGCAGCAAAAGCTGGACGTTTGTCTTTTTTTGCTCCGGAGGCTGCCGAAAGCGAAAATAGGTTCTTTTGAGGATGGAGTCCGCAGGAAAGCAGAGAGGGCCAAATTGTCTGGGGCATTTGAAAGGGTTCCAGGAGGCAGTGAGAACCAGCATTACTTTTCCCCGCTGGCACCTTTGCTGTGGCAGCAAAAGCTGGACGTTTGTCTTTTTTGCTCCGGAGGTTGCCGAAAGCGAAAACAGGTGCTTTTGAGGATTGGGTCCGCAGGAAAGCAGAGAGGGCCAAATTGTCTGGGGCATTTGAAAGGGTTCCAGGAGGCAGTGAGAAACCAGCATTACTTTTCCCCGCTGGCTCCTTTGCTGTGGCAGCAAAAGCTGGACGTTTGTCTTTTTTGCTCCGGAGGCTGCCGAAAGCGAAAACAGGTGCTTTTGAGGATGGAGTCCGCAGGAAAGCAGAGAGGGCCAAATTGTCTGTGGCATTTGAAAGGGTTCCAGGAGGCAGTGAGAACCAGCATTACTTTTCCCCGCTGGCACCTTTGCTGTGGCAGCAAAAGCTGGACGTTTGTCTTTTTTGCTCCGGAGGTTGCCGAAAGCGAAAACAGGTGCTTTTGAGGATGGAGTCCACAGGAAAGCAGAGAGGGCCAAATTGTCTGTGGCATTTGAAAGGGTTCCAGGAGGCAGTGAGAACCAGCATTACTTTTCCCCGCTGGCACCTTTGCTGTGGCAGCAAAAGCTGGACGTTTGTCTTTTTTGCTCCGGAGGTTGCCGAAAGCGAAAACAGGTGCTTTTGAGGATGGAGTCCGCAGGAAAGCAGAGAGGGCCAAATTGTCTGGGGCATTTGAAAGGGTTCCAGGAGGCAGTGAGAACCAGCATTACTTTTCCCCGCTGGCACCGTTGTTGTGGCAGCAAAAGCTGGACGTTTGTCTTTTTTGCTCCGGAGGCTGCCGAAAGCGAAAACAGGTGCTTTTGAGGATGGAGTCCGCAGGAAAGCAGAGAGGGCCAAATTGTCTGTGGCATTTGAAAGGGTTCCAGGAGGCAGTGAGAACCAGCATCACTTTTCCCCGCTGGCACCTTTGCTGTGGCAGCAAAACCTGGACGTTTGTCTTTTTACCACCGGAGGGCGCCGAAAGTGAAAAAAGTCGCTTTTGAGGATAGAGTCCGCAGGAAAGCAGAGAGGGCTTAATTGTCTGGGGCATTTGAAAGGGTTCCAGGAGGCAGTGAGAACCAGCATTACTTTTCCCCGCTGGCACCTTTGCTGTGGCAGCAAAAGCTGGACGTTTGTCTTTTTTGCTCCGGAGGCTGCCGAAAGCGAAAACAGGTGCTTTTG